>NC_133778.1:74710477-74851342 GCF_003597395.2 Chelonoidis abingdonii
GAGGTTTGTTGCATGGATTGGTTCCTGAGTTAGAGTTACTATGGTGTGGTGTGTGGTTGCTGGTGAGAATACGTTTCAGGTTGGCAGGTTGTCTGTGGGCAAGGACTAGTCTGCCTCCCAAGGCCTGTGAAAGTGAGGGATCGTTGTCCAGGATGCATTGTAGATCACTGATGATGCGTTGGAGAGGTTTTAACTGGGGACTGTTGGATGGCCAGTGGAGTTCTGTTGCTTTCTTTCTTGGGCTTGTCTTGCAGCAGGAGGCTTCTGGGTACATATCTGGCTCTGTTGATTAGTTTCCTTATTTCCTTGTGCAGGTTTTGAGAATGCTTGGTGAAGAACTTGTAGCTGTTGGTCTCTGTCTGAGGGGTTGGAGCAAATGTGGTTGTACCTCAGCACTTGGCTATAGACGATGGATCGTGTTGTGTGTCTGGGATGGATGCTGGAGGCATGAAGGTAGGCATAGTGACTGGTGGGTTTTCGGTATAGGGTGATGTTAACATGACCGTCACTTATTTGTACCGTGGTGTCTAGGAAGTGGACCTCCCATGTAGAGTGGTCCAGGATAAGGTTGATGGTGGAATAGAAGCTGTTGAAATCGTGGTGGAATTCTTCCAGAGTCTCCTTCCCATGGGTCCAGATGATGATGTCATCACTCTTTGTCACTTTTTAGAGATCCAGACTAACACGGG
This sequence comes from Chelonoidis abingdonii, assembly GCF_003597395.2. Taxonomy (NCBI): domain Eukaryota; kingdom Metazoa; phylum Chordata; order Testudines; family Testudinidae; genus Chelonoidis; species Chelonoidis abingdonii. Next base: position 74,711,167 of record NC_133778.1, read on the forward strand.
TATCCCTCTGATACCATTCAAAGAAGAGTCCATTAAAGAAAAAAAATGCCAGAAAAGACTTACAGTGGTGCAAGACATTTTACTGAATAGAACAGAAGAACAAAAATGCCATTCATTGCCTTTCATCATCATTGAAATCTTTTTCTTCTTTTACTATTTATTTGAGATGAGCCAAAATTAAAACCCCAGCTTTAAACAGCCCAAATTTTTGAGCTAGGTTGGAGCTGAGATAAAATTCATAGCTTGGGCCCATGTGGATTATTTTTTAGCACATTATAGTCCTGAGCTGGTGTGAGTTAGCACTGAAGTCAGTGGAGCTATGCTGATTTATACCAGCAGTGGTTCTGACCCAAAATGCTTGAAAACTGGCATTCAGCCTCTCATATGCATCTGTTTGAGCCTTAGTTAAGCACTATTTGACCCCTTGGTACTGGCCAAATGTTTCATTCTTAGAAACATATTTGCTAATTCAGGAGACCAGAGTAGCTGATGATAATGGTCCCATCTGGGTTTAAAATCAGTGAATCTGAACCAATTAAGCTGAAGTTATGACCACTTACTACTGCTAGCCTAAATCAGTTCCTTGGGAGGTGTGGCTTTAAAGCAGCGACCTCACTGTAAGCACACCCCACTTAAGCGTAGGGACTGTACTAGGTACACCTGACTGCTAGCAATAATACTAAACCATGAAACAAGTCCGATAACATGTAGTTTGTGCTAAAAAAAATTCAACCCTGGATCTGTTAAGCCTCTTGGGATTGTTCTTCTTGTGCATCATTGTAGGCCTTGGTGCCCATGGGGGCTCTTTCAGACTGAGCATTATTTCTGCTGTTATTAATATTTATTATCATTGTGTGAGCACTTCCAGGCTCCAGCCAGGGAGCAGGGCCTCATTATGCACACCTATGTAATAATGATAAAAAAAAGATAGTCCCTGACTCAGAGAGCTTACAGTGTGAATAGACCACATGAGAGAACAGATAGCGAAAACCAAAAAAAAAAAAAAATAGCAGGGTAAGAGTGGAATGCCCATAGTTGGTCTAATACTTGTCATACTGGACCTTATGGATCACAGTCATCTCTGGTACAGCTCCATTATCTTTCCGAGGGTGGGAGAATTATACCAGGGAGTAACTTAGCTCATAACACATAGACACGCAGATGTCCTGCCCTGCAGGCTTTCACAACTTTATTAATCAATATTTCATGCAATCAGTTAAAAGTGGCAAAACTAGAATTATGTGATAATTGTCATAAAGGGAACCATATATTGCATCTTGTTTAACCATCTGCTCTGATAGTGCTGTGGGAATTGAATTGCTTATAATAAATGAAATGTGCAAGTAGCACTCACACATGTATAGTGTATGAATCAGTAAGTTCTGTCGATTTCCACACTTGCCTCCCCATATTGGCAGACCCTTAGTTCTGCCTTCCATGAACCTGTCTGTACCCAAGTTCTTCACTATCCAGATCTTCCACCTCCTCTGGGACTATGAGCAGCATCAGTGAGGATGGATCTCGCCATCTCAGGCCCCTGTTGTGATAACTAGGCCTACAAATTCACACTAACGGTAAGCTCGCCTTTAAAAGATGAGTGGAAGTTCGTAACTTGTCCCAATAACCTGTTATGTAAGATTCGTTAGGAAAAGATGTAAAAAGGAGACAGAGGTGAATTAATTTAAACGGAAAGGGTTTTCCTGATACCACTCAAGGACTGTGTTAAAATTATAACTGGTGAACAAGAAAACTAGAGGATTGGAAATCAATTAAGCAAAATTGCTATGTTGGAAATTAGGCCGATTGGTCAACAAAATAACAAGAGTCTGGACTATTCTGCCCAACGCTCCCTTTTGGACTTCTCAAAAAGAGACTTGGGGGAGGGAGGGGAAGTGAGCTACAGCGAAGCTGGCTGACTAAAAGACAAGAGAAGGGAAAGGAGCAAGCTCCACCATCACGGCTCCCACCCTTACCATCTCCTGGGACCTGAGACCTTCATCATCCTAATCCCGAGGGATGTCCAGACCACACACAAGAGAGAGAGGGAACCAAATGACATCTCCACTTCCACCAGCTCCTGCTAAATCCCTGGGATATGAGACTTTGTCTCCCCTCCTGCACCCCATGTGTCTATTTCCTTCCCTATCTCATTTCTTCTCTTTCCTATGCCTCTCCTTTTTCCTTCTGTCTAATAAGAGCCTGGCTCAGCTGGCCAAGGCTGCATATTGTGCAACACTGCTGTAAGCCTTTAATCGGGGCATGTCTATACTTACTGGGGATTGACGCTGCAGCAATCGATGTGCCGGTGGTTGATTTAGCGGGTCTAGTGAAGACCCACTAAATCAACCACAGATCGCTCTCCCGTCAACTCCTGTACTCTACCGGAACGAGAAGCATAAGGTAATTCGATGGGAGAGTGTTGCCCATCAACCCAGCGTGGCGTAGACACCACAGTAAGTCGACCTAAGCTACGTCGACTCCAGCTACCTAATTCACGTAGCTGGAGTTGTGTAACTTAGGTCGTCTTACCCCCGTAGCGTAGACAAGTACCAGAAAAGCAGCTAAAAGCAATGGCTGATAAGCCTGTGCGCTGTGTCTGTGTTTTTCCAGAGTGAGGCTGCAAGTGAAAATCGACACTAGAGATAGAAGCTGAATTTTCTGTCTTTGCTTTTCCTTCTTTCCCCCTTTTGTGGGTGTGTGTTTTGTCTTTCTTTTAGGAAATGGGATTGGACTTTAGCAACAACAGCTCCAGTCCATCTCAACTCACTTCTCTTGTTCCCAAAAGGACAGTTATTACCATCTTTAATACCAGCTAAGAGACTGTCAAGCAAGGATCTTTAAAGACTCTCTCCAGCTAAAGGGAAAGAGAACACGGGTGGTTGTAAGAACGAAAGCCTTACTTAATACTTTATATTTCAAATGCTGTAACTTTTTTCCTCCTCTTTCTGTATCTTTAATAAAAGGCTAAAAAAAGATTTGTAATGCTGTCTGCCATGGTACTAACCCAGCTGAGATCTCTGTATAGCAAATCCCTGAACCTTGTTTAACACTGTTTAATGTTGGACAGTGACAGAGTTATATTAGCACCTTGGATCTTCAGGCCCACGTATTCCGTCTAAAATAACAGAACACCACTAACACCTAAAAACAAACAATAACACGCCATAGGGATTGTGTCTACTAGTTCTCTGAGTATCTCGGAAGTGCTGGGGACTGAATCATGTGTGGTGCTTTGTCTGATGGATTCACACCCTGTGGTGAGTTGTTTCATTTATGAAATGAGTTATTGACTCACAGGATGAAGGAAGAGATGGGAAACACCAATTAAGAGAGGCAGGATGGTTTGGATTCAATTCCTGACCCTGCCACAGACTTCCTCCATGACCCACTGGGAACAGAGTTACACCAATCCTAATTTACACTTACTAACCTTGGGTGGGATCCATGTGTCACGGAGTCCCTGGGCGATGCTCTGGAACTGCTCCCCACTAAGCCAGTCAGGACTTTGGGGAGCCTCCTCTCCCTCGGAGCAGTAACTTGTTTCAGGGCATAGAAGCTTCACTACGTTTCTTCACCCTTCTCTGGGTCTCTCCTTGGAGCATTTTCAGCATCCCTGCCCTTCTAGTGTGTGCTTCCCACAGTCGAGCCCCTTGCCCAGTGTCGGGGTCACTGGGGAAGCACAGGGTCCTGCACCCTCCGGCTTTGCAGTCAGCACGTGACGTCTAAGCCAGCTAATAACAGAGGTTATTCCGATACAGGAACAGGGTAAATTATTCAGAGCTTTTGTAGATATCAGCGAAGCCAAGACCTCCTCGCCATCGGTCCATTTTCTGGGGGGGCAGTGAGTCCATGACCACATAGGTCTGTACTTCTCTCCTTATTCTCCAGTGCAGCTCCAGACATGTAAGCAAACCCTCCTAGCCCATCCTCTCTGCTCAGCTCTTTTCCCGGGTCCAGGGTCACCTGATTCTCTTTGTCTCCAACACTCTGCTTTGTCAAACTTTGCGAGAGAGGGTCACAGGCAGTCAGTTTGCGTAGGAGATTCTAGAGTGCTAGGTCAATTAGTGCATGCTCTGCCAGATACTTAAGAACTGCCTAGGGGACACTGAGGCACCAACACAGTATTCAGAGCAAACATTAGGAACAGTCCCAGTTCATCACACCATGAAACAATTTAGGCAGCTAAATCTTGTGTTCAGGCATATAAATAATATTTTTAGGCATCTAAGTCCCATCCATCCCACCTCTGAGGTTCCCAAAACACCCGCCTAGCCCGTAGTGTAGAACTGACGGACGCTAGTTGTCGTCAGGCAGGATCGAACCAGGGACCTCTGGAGTTTAGTGCATGAGCCTCTACAGCATGAGCTAAAAACCAGCTGACTCTCAGCTAAGGCTGTAGCAGACTCATATAACTCTCTCTCTAAGTGATCTCGTTGCCACTAAATGGGAAAGAACGCCACACCCAGGAGCTAACTTGCTGCTATCAAAGTTCTTTAGGTGACTACATTACAAAACTGTCAGACAAAGTTATGTCAACGGACAGCCACTGCAGTAATTGGATCGGTTTTATGTGTCCGCACTATGCTCCTTGTCTCAGCGATGCACATTCTCACCAGGAGCACTTGCACTGATTTAACTGCCAGGGTGGGATGGTTTCTGAAAGGCAGCAACGAACAATGTAAGCAATGCAGTGTCTGCACTGACTCTGCATTGACCTAGCTGCATTGACTGAAGCGCTACACCTCTCGCAGAGGTGGAGTTATTAAGTTGGTAGAGTGAATGAGCGACATCAGTGGGAGCTACATCACAAATGACTGCTCATTGATGTTGTGGCAAAATGCCCAGTGTCCCTCCACAACCCCTACATAGGGCCTCAATCTTGACCCAGAGAGATGGTCCTTGAAGGAGAATTTTCGCAGGGGTGGCTGTTAGTTAAGAAGGGGGTGTGGCCAGCATCTTACAAAGCCCAGAGGCCTCTACCTCATGGTGGGTCCCATGCAAGTGAGCATGCTACAGATCTTGGAGGAGCTGGCCCTCATCTCCCCTTCCACATTACTGCACATAACCATATCCCACACATGCCCCCTTCTGCCTTGCTCAAGCCACCACACCCCAGTCAGGACCCAACATGGCCTTTCCTACCATAGGGACAGGTGCCTAACACTCGTTGCACATGTCCCCCTGTAATAGGATAGTCTTCCCTTTTAAGGATCTGCAGAGCCAGGGAGCAGCAGGCCCTGGTCTACAGAGAAGCCCAGAAGGCAGGTGTTAGGAACCAGCCAATTCAGCTAAACAGCAGCTAAACAGATTGGCTCTGTTTCCCAGCTGGAAGCTAGAAGTGAGGTCCCAGCCCCATAAGAAATGGGGTTGGGTGAACTCTTCACTGAGCAGCAGCAGAAGGCTACAATAGTGATATATGGAGGGACAGGAGGTGAGGGGAATGCAAAGAGGGAGAGGAGTGTGAACAGAGGGGAAGGGGAGATGTGATGAGTACAGGTCAGAGGAGAAGAAGGAGCTGGAGAGGGAGGAGAGAGGTGATGGGAGAGAATACAGGGAAGGTCAGAGAGGCAGAGGAAGTCAGAGAAGGAGTTGGAGGGGACGCAGATGAGGAGTCAAAAGGAGGTGAGAGGTAGTGAGAGGTCAGTGAACAAGAAAGCAAAATGAGGTGGCAAGAGTAGGAGATAGAACAGGAGAGCAAGAGAAAGGAAGGGAGGGAGGAGTTTTCATGACTCAGATGGATAAGACACATGAGACTCTGGGCTGGGTGGGGGTTGGTCTCTGGCAGAGACAAGCAGTGGTGCCTGAGATCTTGCCAGTGTGGGTTGCCCCCTAAGGAAAGTGGATGGATCTGGGTACTGAGTAGCCATTAGCAGTATATTGGCAATTCAATTAACTGCTGTAAATAGGCTGTCCAGCTTCTCATTCTGAGCTGGAACGGCCTCGTGAACCCAACCATGGATGGCATTGCTCATGCGGGCTTCTTTCATCTGTAGATCCCAGGTCCCCAGCACCGGTTCAAGGTCTTTTTCATGCTCTCTTCTGAACCTTGCCATTTTCTGCATCGTGATCTCATTCTGGTCAACAAGGAGGTGAAAACAGTCTTCTATTACTGGGATTGTGTCCCCTCCTTGCCAGAACCAGGACTGGGTGTGTTACTTGATGATCTTACCAGATGTATGGAGGGCTGTGCATGGGGAGGACAGCGGGAATTAGTTCAAGGTGGACTTGCAGGGGAAATAGTGGAGGAAGAGGATGCTGAAAGGACTATACCAGATGGTGAGGTGTTCCAGCGGGTGTGCACAGGGTCACCTCAGATTGTGCAGTTGGCATCTGTGAGGAGCTGTAGGTCTCTGAAGAGGTGATGTGTTGAGGTGCAGTATGTTGTTGGTTAGGTAATGGGGCTCCCTCTTCTGGCAAAGGAGCTTCACCTGATGATTTGCTGCAGGAAAAGCATAAACCAATAGACTGTATGCACTTTTTCTTGCAGTGGTGTGGATCTCCAGCACATATTCAAAAGTGCACAACCTGAAGACATACGCTGGAGTGATATATTGCAACACATAAGACTGTTGCCTTCCTTGACCCACCCTCCTGGGATGGGATGGGGGACAGGGGGCATGGCAGACGTGTGGAGAGTGGGGTGCAGTGGGTAATGGTAAATGGAATCACAGATCTGCTGAGTGGCTGTGGTCCCCATCTGGATGTAGGATAAGTGTCAGTGGAGTCTGTGGCCACTGTGGCTACAGTGGTCCACAGCCTATAAAGTCCATGTGTCCACTCTGTGCATAGCATTGTCTTCATGCATCTGTTCTGCCATTCCTGCTTATTGCATTGCTGCCAATGAATCCATGTGGTATTCCCTACCACCCTGAGATGATCTGGGAGCTGGACCTGCCATGCTGCCATTTGAACAATTCCAGGCCAAAGGTCCACGGGGCTTGTGAAGCCATTAAATGCAGGCCGTTTGTGATGGATCAGGGATATGGCATTTGTCAGTGAGAGGGTGGCTCAGCTCCCCCCTTCCAATGTCTCACCCTCTGTTCTTCCCATTCCCTGTCCCCATGGGGCTCTACCCACCTCCCTGGGTGTGTATGAGCAGATGATCTGCTGCTAATTCTCTCTTCCTCTTCCTCTGTCCTGATGGCTACGTTGTGGTTTTAATTCACAGCGGGCTGTCAAGGGGCCAGTAGGGAGGGGAAGACTGATTGAGGGTGGGGTGGGAATGGTTCTTTGGCACAGTGGTTGGGGCCCCCACCTGGGAGGTGGGAAGGAAGTCCTTGGTCTAGTGGAACAGTTTCACCAGCAGGGATCAAGAGGGAGCTTGGAGCACTCTCTTGAGAGGTATTGCAGACCCCTGTTCAAATCCTTCATGCCCTTCTGGCTGAGCGGATGTCCAGGGGCCTGCACCTTGGCTCTGTCCTGTCCCTGGTGAGTGCTTTACCTGTGGCCTACCACTAACTCCTCTTCCCCTCACACCCCATTTCTGTGTGAGGTGAGGCACGTGCCTACTTCATTCCCTCAGACAATGACTTAAGTACCTAAGTCGCCTGACTCCAGGGCCCTCGCTAAGGGGCAGATCATTTAGCAGAGATGGGTGTCTCCCTGCAGCCCAGACTTAGGGCAGGTCTACCCTACAAATTTACATTGGCGTAGCTGTGCCACTGTAGCGCCTTTGGTGAAGATGCATGCTTTAAGACAACGAGAGAGAGAGCTCTCCCATTGGCTTAATAACTCCACCTCTGCGAGAGGCAGTAGCTATACTGGCAGGAGAAGCTTTCCCGCCAATGTAGCGCTGTCTATACAGGGGATTGCAGTCAGTATAGCTACATCGCTCAGAGGTGTGGATTCTTCACATCCCTGAGTGACGTACGGTAGTGTAGGTACCTAAGCTTTGGTCTATCTCTATGAGAGCGGTGGGGCTTAGGACACACTCCTCTTGTGGGCATCTCCCATTGGCAAGCTTAGGTGGCTCCCCACATAACATGCGGCCTTTTGTGGCTCACATTTTTGGGCACCTGTGTCTCACCATTCATCTTGTAGGGGGTGCTAGGTACCTAACTCAGCTTGGTGGATTGCAGGGCTGCCCATGATTTTCTAGGCACCTAAAAGCTGGGCTCCACCCTGAAGCCTAAGTCCCTTTGTGTATCCTACCTCTTGTGACAAATGTGGCTGAAGTAGAATATTGTAGAATGTAGTTGGTTTTTTTCAACTGCAGAGTGCGAATAGTGGAAAGACTATAATAGAGCCTACAGATGTAAAAGCTACTATGTCTTAGAGTGTTTCCATTCCTTCTGGTCTTGATTCCAGTCCCACTTAACCTGGCTTTACACAGAGGTAATTCCACTGAGTAGAATTACTCCTGATCTAGGGCCCACTGAAGCCAGTGGATGACTTCAATGGACTTTGGATCAGGCCCTTACAACACTGTGAATGAGATCAGAATCAGGTCCCTAGCTCCTTCCTTCTATCCTGAGCAATCTGAAAAACTGAAACAGCTACCGAGAACCCTGCAGCTTGTTGCTGGAAGCTACTGCTGCATCTGCAAGGGATTGACAGAGACAGCTTTCACTCTGCAGCCTATTTAGGCCTCTGCCCCCCTAGAAGAGAAGAGGGTTGGGAAACCTGGAGAAGACAGTAGAGAGATAGCACCAATGTGTTCATTCAATGAGTCAAAGGCCATGTTGGCAACATGGATTGCAATTCACCCAAGCTATTTTTTCCCCTATTCTCTCTGCTTCCTCACATACACTTTCTTTTCCTGTTAATCATAGAATATGAGGGTTGGAAGGGACTTCAGGAGATGACCTACTCCCACCCCCTGCTCAAAGCAGGACCAATCCCCAGAGAGATTTTTATTCCAAATCCCTAAATAGCCCCCTCAAGAACTGAATTCATAACCCTGACTTTTGTAGGCCAATGCTCAAACCACTGAGCTAGCCCTCCCCCAATTCAAGGACACTCCTGTCCCTTGCACCATGCCTGCTTCCAAGAGCATCTCCATTTCATAATCTCTTAAGAATGTTTCTCCCCTTTTGTATCCTGGCCTCAGATGGCTCAGCACTGACCTAACAAATTAAAAGAGGATGGAGCTAGGATTTTTTCCTCTTTAAGAGGACCTACAGGGACTTGTTTGCTCTAGTTTAAACCCCTGGCATAAGAATTCACAGCAATTCTTCTGATTTAAGTGTTGTTAGTTAAATGTGGATGTTGTTTTGGTATCCAAGGTGGGTGGGTGTGTAGGGGGGGGAGCCAAGAAAAAGCCAAAGGGATTCTTTGGTGGTCTTGGTGGTTGTTAAAATCTCTAATTGAAAATCTTATTTTAAGTAAAACAACATGGATCGATTGCAAAGGAACCCACAAGCATCCACCCTGTGCACCACTACAATATGTTAAGATTCCTCTGCTGTCATCTGATCTTTAACTAATACAAGAGATTCAGTAACATTTGTGTAATCTGGCAGAGAGCTACAGCTCTGCCACCATTCTAGCAGGCTCGCCTCAGCGGTGAGGCGAGTGCATCTGTCTCAACCCTTGCTGGACAAAATCAGCCACATATTACAGTGCTGACATCTCTTCACTCTCCAAAATGGGAGGGTGACCACACAGGACTGATTCATTATCATGGAAATGGATCTTGTTCCAAGAGGAAACCATCTTTTTAAGGTCAGTGAGTGTAAACCTAGATTGTGCTTTCAGGCCCAGCCCTGAACAAGGGGGGTTGTGCATATACAGCACAACTCCACAAGCAGCTCCCAGAGGTGCTGTGACTTAAACATCCCTCTGAGTTACAACTCCTCCTTTACTTGTTCACAGGGGGTAGCAATTCGTACCGCAGCAAAATATGACACTTCTTGCATCAGAACAGCTGAGCAATGTAGGGAGGTGGAGCCCAGATTTCAACCATTCTGCACCTTTTTGCTCTAGGGAGCGGAGTAAGTGGAGAACATAAGAAGAACACAAGAACGGCCATACTGGGTCAGACCAAAGGTCCATCCAGCTCAGTATCCTGTCTACCAACAGTGGCCAATGCCAGGTGCCCCAGAGGGAGTGAACCTAACAGGTAATGATCACGTGATCTCTCTCCTGCCGTCCATCAGAGGATCAGAACATGCTTATTCCTGCATGACTACACCTAATGTGCTGGTACCCTGCATGAGAACATAAAACAGAGGGCCGTGGTCTCTGCTCCCCCTTACTCCCTTGTGTAGGCATGCAATCTAAATGACAATCTAGCGCTCCATGGTTATCAGTTGTCTCCTTCTGCATGGTAATTACAGCAGGGTTAAAATGGCCTAATGATTCCATTAATTTCCATAAAAAAAATGACCTCCATCCATAACAGAGATTAGGGAAAGGACTAAAGGATAACAGAACAGAATCCCTCCATACAGGAATATAGCCTGTCATACCTGGTCCAGCTGCTGCTTATAATAATAGTCAGCACTTCAGCTGGGTGAACCATTTGCCACAAATGATTTATTTAATGAATTTAGCCCTTCCTGCCCCCATTTGCAAACTTTCTGCAAAGTGATGCAGAGTTGTTCATTATTTGTAAAGGTCCATCAAATCATTTGTCTCAATAAATGAGAGTATGGATGAGGGGTGAACTGAGAGCTGAGGCACAAACTTTCAGCAGTGACTAGTGTGTTGAGATGCTCTAATCTGTATAGAGACTGAAAATCAGACCATTTTTGAGTGCCCCACTTGGACACTCAAAATCCCTAGTCCCGTCTGAAAATGTAGATAAGTGCTTATTCAGTGTAGGCAATTATTCAGTTAATTTGAATGGCATTTTATTGCCTGATTGGATGACTGCGTCTCTGGGAAAAGGAGAAGAGAGATCATGTAATGAATCATAATGTCCATTTGTTTGCATATGAAAATTGGGTATTCATATAAATAGCAGCACCTCCCTCCACAAACTATTGTATGAATGGAAGTGTTTGCAGAAATATGATTACTTCTAGGAATTCTTCCTATCTTGTCCGCTTAGACTGTAAACTCTTCTGGACAGTGACTGTCTATAATGTAAGCACAGCACAGGTCCTCTAACTCAGATGGGGCCTCTGAGCACTACTGTAATATAAAGAATACAGGTTCCCTTTACACAACCAGCTCTACTTCCAGGGCCAAATTCATCCTGTAATATGTGCCTGTCCAGGCATCTTGTAAGACTGAAATCACTGTAGTATGTGAATGTGTTCCAACAGACAGAACAATAAACAGAGTCTCTCTCTCCCTTCTCCACCTATAAAGGCAGCGGATAGGTAGAAGAAATACAATTTTAATTTGAGGATCAGAGTGCCCCCTGAAAAGCGTATTGATGTTAAGCTAGGTCAAAGAAATGGATGATATATTTAGCAAGAACAGCAGTCATTCTGATCTTCTGCCAGTGTGATTTCTGTCATCTAGAACAGGCACCTGGGACAGCTTTGTCCCCAGCGGCCACCGCCCTCTCCTACTCCTCCCTCTGTTATCCTCTCCTCCTCCTTGTTCCCATTTTAATATTGGCCCCGTTCCTGCAGTCTGATGTACATGAGTGGAATCTTCTACATGCACACCTCCTTTTGTAATTTAACCAGGCATCAGCACAGGCTAGATGCAGAAATGTTCAGTTCTTTTGGGGATCTTTATTTATATTGTCAAGCACTATGAATATTTATGAGGATTAGCAGTTTGGCTCCTTTGTGCACCAAGCAGGCCACACCACTGATGCTACGAGGGGGTCTGGCTACAAGTGTTTAATACCACATGCACTCAAATCTCACAGTGATGAGGATGGTGTGAAAATTTAGCTAGACTGAAAGGTGGTGGTGTCTCATTCTCTATGATACCTCCTCACTTCAGTATGATTTAAATCCAGTGGTCCCATTTAGATGGGAGCTTAAGTGGACACAGTATCTAAACAGATTATGTGCACTAATGAATTTATCCTCCTGACATCCCTGTAAGATGGGGAAGTATTGTTGCCCCATTTAACAAATGGGGAACTGAAGCCTAGAGAGATTAAATAACTGGCACTAGGTCACACAGGGAGTCAGCAACTGAACTCAGGTCTTCTTACTCCCAGTCCAGCATCTTAACCACGCGACTAACTTTTCACTCATTCTATGGAAGAGAACATATGGGCCAGAATGTGCGAGACCATTTAAGAAAGAGTTTGGATTCTACCCTTCTTAAAGCATGAATTCATTTTCTGAAGGCTGTCAAACCAAACTGTTCTGCTGACGGCCTATCAAAGAGATGCAGGTGGTATCTGGAGATTGGCTCCAGATATGAATTCTCCCCAAATTCAGGGGTGTCCTGACCTGTAATTCCAAACTGGATTCCTCTCTCATCTGAATAACCCTAATAATGATTAATAACTCTGCTCCTAATAAAAATCTTGCTGGCAAAAAGCCCTGAGAACATGGCTTGTCTGCAAAGAACAGCTGCTTAGCCCTTTCCTCCTGTCAGATCGGTAGTATTCCTGTAGCCAAACAGTCACAAATCTTTACACTTCGGTTTGTTGCTTAAGATCCAAAGTTGTTTGGGAACTGACATGACTGATAGGAAAACTACAAGCTGTATATATGACTGAAAACTGATGCAAAAACATTCCAGAAAATCAGGTTCTGATCCTGAAATCAGGTCAATTCCAACCACCACCACCACCGAGTCTCACCTACGTGAGCTCCACTGCAGAATCAGGTCCGTATTTACCAATAACTCTTAATTAAACTGCACAATTCACTTCTACAGCTGCTTTCCTGTAAACAAAGTGTGAATTAGTTCATTGAGTCCCTTAAAATTGTATAATTGTGCCACGCAACTTAAAGGGATACAGGGAAATTTGAAATCTAGTCAATTGAAGAAAAAAAAAGTTAAAAGTTGTTTCAGATCCTCACCCTGAGTCCCCCTGTCCTGTTACAATCATATTTTCTAAATTTGTTTCCTCTCCCTTCATGTACTAAGAACTCATGCAACAGGGGAAACTAAACCCATTTTTGTAATCATGCATACGCTTAATCATAGACTTGATTTTACTTAGGTGTGTACTTGCACAAGAGAGCTGGCGGTCTGGAAATTTACCTGCTGATAGTTCCACAAAGGGATTAACTCCTCTGAGGAAAGCTAAACCCCTAGCTAAATTATTTTGGGAATCAAGTGAAACTGGCAATGCTCAGATTGATACCGGGGTAGTCAATTATTTCTGGTGACAGTTCACATTTCTTAGTTATAGTCAAAGTTTCTTAGTTCATAGTTAAGGTCCAGACTCCAGAATAACATTTACCACACCACAGTAACGATGATAAGTAAACAAAAAGATATTGTGGTGCCTTCAAAAGCATCTGGCAGTGTGGATTTGGCCCATGGTCTGCCTATTGACAACCCCAGTGTAGACAATCCAACATTATGCCTAAAAGAGAGTAGGAAACGCCATTTTAGGTGTTGCTTGTAAGAAGAACAGGTACAAATATTCAGGCAGATATGTGATGTTTGAGTGTCCTGTCCCTTTACAGCCGAATGCTATTTGTTGTTCCTTTTTAATTCCATCTGCAGGCATTAAGCAAGCAGTGGTTCCTCCCAGCTCCATGCTTTCAGATGAGTTTTGCAGCATGCCAGCAATTTAGACCTCAGCTCTTCACCGGTAACTCATAAGCACTATGCCAAATGGTGTAAACCTTCTCATTATTTTTGCCCACAATCAGGAATGTTTATGATGACCTGGGACCAGAGAACTGCTCACCACAGAGACCCTAATGCTCCAAATAAATGTTTTTCGAGGGTTAAAGTTGGATCGCTCATGCAGTTTTGATCTGACTTTGATACAACACTATTGATGTGGGACCAAGCCACAGCAAAGCAACAAGGGGAAGTCTCAGGAATCATTAAGCTTAGTGTTCTTGAAAGGACCTTATATGCAAGGCCGTGGGCTAAGCAGAAAACCGATGCAATAAGGCTCATGCAAAATATTCTCTGAGTGCATTGTTTTATACCCCAGGAAAAATACCTTGTAAAATTATTGTTTCCACTCTCCCCAGCACCCAGACACGATAATTGGCACCCTTTGTGGTGTTAGCAGCTGAGACACATCAATGAAGCAGTGAACTCCGTTTTGGCCGGGGATAGCAGGTCCAGCCAGGAAGCTGAGATGTCTACCTTGCATCTTCACGCCCTTAGTCGTTTGTGCACTTGGGATGGGGGTCTCCCCCTGCTTTTAGGGAAGGCTGCGAGCAGCTACCGCAAACACTAATCTTGCTAACCGGATTAATACAGGATAATACTAAACAGCCCGTTCAATCAGCCCCACCTAGCCATGTGCCTGCAACCGACCCAGACTGACTACCCGGGACCCTCGCTCCCTTTCCAGCCAGGGTTGTTTACACGGGGTGTCCTAATGAGTTTGGGAAGCGCAGCCCACCACCCAGGCGATGTGAACGTAACAGACTCTTCAGCGGCTCTTGTGGCTGAAGCTTAGGCTAGTAACACAGAAGGAGCAGCGTCCTTGTCCCCCCGGCCTCCCTTTTTTTGTTGGTCTTTGCACCAGAAATGAGTCTGGATTTATTTGCACGCTTGGGCAGCTCGCCATTACTCATACTAACCTCGGCTTCCCTCCTCCCCACACTCCCTTTTCCCTACCCATAGAGATTCGCGGGGAGCTGCACTGGATGGTTCAAGGGGTGCTTTTCCAGCTCCACCTTCTCTGGGGTGGGTGAAATGAGGTTTTGGTTCCTCGCTGGGGTGGCTTTAAACTGCTCGAGCGGGAGCAGTCCCCGGAAAGAGAGTGAGAGCTGCTCCCAGCAGCTCATTTACACGGTGACTCTGCTGCTTATCATCAACGCCTGAAGATTGCAAGCTGGGTCCTCCCAGGCAGCGGGAGGTGGAGCGCGCCGCTCCTGTCGCCTATAAGGAGCTGCCCAGCGCCTGGTTTGCTGAGTCTGAACGTGAGCTCCGAAGGTGAATTTCAGTGGTAGATTTGCACGGGTCTGCCGCTTGCCCGGACCTGCTCCTTTAAGTCGATTGCTGTAGGAGTGTCTCTCTCGCTACAGCTTCATCTGGGGCGCCTGAATGGTGGATGAAGTCAGTGAGCAAAGGGAAGGGGAGCAGCAGACCCAGAGGAGAGAGCGGCTGGCGATCTGAAATTGGGGATTAGGGAGCCAGCCGCCTGCTCGCCCTGTGCGGACAATGGATTCTGCCCCCAAACTCTCCAGTCGTTTGACTTTGCTGCTCTTCAGTCTGTGGCATCTGGGATTAGCAGCAACAAACTGTAAGTAGCAAGGGGTATGCCAGAGACCTAGGCAAATGAGCTGCTTTCTGGGTGTTTTGCTAGGGTGGAGGAAAGCTGCTCTGTAGCGTATTGGGCATGACCTCTAGGAAAGTTAGCTAAGCCCCTGATTTGCTCACCTTTCTGGCTGGCTAGTTAAGGAGTTTGTTATCCCTGAAATGCAAAGTTCAAGTAAGATGGAGAGGGTCCTTGCAACAGTCCTGCCTGTCGGGGCTTCAGGCTGAAGTGAGGTTTGATCATTTTTTGCCTCGTTTCCTGTTTGTTTGTGCTGCTGTTTCACTGTACAAGCGACTGACGATGTCGCAGAGATGCCTATAGTGAGCCTCTGTGGGTCTAAGCTTGTAGCTTGGATTTTGCAGTATGTTTAAAGGTGCCCCCCCCCCCACCCGAGCTGGAATTAGTCTCTCTTCTTACCTACCTCATGCCCACAGGACATTAAGGTTTTAACTGTGATATAAATTTTAGGATAGCCAGATGGCAATATCTGATCCTCACAAACAGCTCCTGCTAGACTTCTAAAGTGATATGAAAAACCGCTGTATTCTGAAATCAAACCTTCACAACGCATGAATAGGTGTGAAGGATGAATGCAGAAGATTCTACAGTCTGAAAGGTGCTGTGTTTTTAAATAACACCTTTAAAACAAACTTGTTTCATGGCTAGTGTCCTAGAGGTTCCTACCCTAGCATCCAAAAATGGGTAGATCTTTCTCTTCCAAGTCTGACTTCTATTTCCTTTTCATCAGATGAGAGAAATCCTCTAAGATCATTTCCCTCAAAGCACCCGCCGCCCTTCTATTTATTTTGGCCCTAAGGTTATGCCAGCTGTGTTTTGTCACTGCAGACAATGATCCTTCAGAGGCATGGTATGATATGCTGTGTCACAGTGAAAGGGAAACTTAGAGTGGTCTAAGGGTTCTCTCTCTTTATTCTTCTAACCCTTGGTGCAGTAATGAATATGCAGATGGTGAATATGATCTTTTGTGCTGCTTAATAATAGTAAAATAAATAAATAGTAGTAAGAGATGGCAGTGAAAAACCGAAACAAGAAATGGTGAGAAATGTTAAGACTCTACATAAGGAAGGATACTTGTGTTTGTCCACAAGGCACTGAATTGTATTTTTATAAGTTCTTGCTAGGGAAGTGATAGAAGTCAATGTTATGAATTTAAGAAGTCCAGAATCCAAAGATCTATTTATGACTTCAGAAATCAGGTCATGAAATAAGTAGAAGCTGATTAATATCCACACCTCCAGATGTGTTCTTAACCCATTTTGTAAATATAATTGACTCTTGTAATAAAGGTAGGTAAGAGGGGCAGGGTAGAAGAATCTTTCTCCTAAAATGAAATTATTACTGTAGTGAGGTTGAATAAAATACTGCCTGATTTCTGATATCTTTGAACGCTAGAGGTCACTATTGCCATATAGATTCCATATGTTGGCAGGCGGAAGGCTGAAAAGAGGCATATTTTCACATGTTGACACAGCTAAAGAAAGAGAATAGTTTGATAAACAGGGGAAAAGTAAATTCAATAAACAGCATAAATATATTTAAGGAATGTTTTCCCCCTTCTGTTCAATTGCTTTTAAATGAACAACAAAAATGCTAGGGTGAGGAGAATTATTTTTTTTTCTTGGAGCCAATTAAAATATGGTTAATATGTTTTAATAATATCCACAAATACTAACTGGCAGACAATTTAAGACTCAGGCTTGCCATTACTGATACAGTAATAAAGTTAATTTCTAACATTTAAAAGGAAACTCTGCGTTAATGAGTTTTACTATTTCATGGGTGACAGTTTAATATCCCAGTGCCAGTAAACATTTTCCCTGAATACACACTGCTTCCTAAATATTTAGAAGCCAATCTTTTTAAAGCCTAATGATCAATGGTTTTATTATACTGCACAGATTTTACTTATTCATTGTTGAATGAATTAGCCTGGAGTAGGCTGTAAGTGCTTTTCCTGGGAACTAAGCTAAGAGTCTATGCGAAGCTGTAATAGCTATAAGGTACTACAGGACTTGTAGCAAGATTCTGATCTTGGGAATTTGTACACACACAAGTCACAATAATTTTATCTGGGATGAAATCTCTTCACCTGTTGAAGAAAAATCTTGGCACATCTGACTCGATTTTCAGCTGGCATACAAAATTATAGCTCCAGTGACTTTAGTGCAGTTAAGCTACTTTACATCATTGGAGGACTTGAAACAATATGTTAAAAACCTATATGTGGGTCAAAATGTTCATCTCCATGCGCCTGGAATTAAGGTTCCTAAATCCACATTTAGATACCTAAATGACCACCTAGTCAGAGGTGCTGAGCGCTGAAACTTGTAATGAAGTTGGGGGGAACTGTGAGTAGCCAGTAACCTCTGAAAACTGGGCAGCTTCTATTGAGGAGCCAAAATACGGATTTAGAAGTCTGGATTAAGGCTCCCTCGCTTGAACATTTTGGCCAAGGAACCAGATTCTGATCTTATTTACCCTGAGTAATTCATTAACTTCAGTGGAGTCGCTCCTGATTTCCACTAGTATAAACAAGAACAGACCTGGGAGCCCAACGTTTTTAGTGGACAAGAACTGTGTCTGGAGTAGGAAGAATCAGCTCTGATACTGAGTCCTATTTAATACCAAATATAACAGTATTGTAGGTTTTGTATTCTTAACTTGAGACACTACTAAATTTTTATATTCTGTATGTTTGCATATACTTTTGGCTTCAACTGTCTTTTTTTTATGAGCGCTCTTGGCATTGGGTGAGGTAATTACCTCACATCTCTGAATTTTTGTCTCATGATCCCACTGCTGCTATATTTCTGTAACTAAACAAATAACTCCTAAAGAATCTGCTTTGAAATGAAGCTATGGGCCGGGGTCAGTAGATCTCATTAGAGAGGTTAGAATTACCTAATACTAATAAAACTCCATATATTCTTCAACCTTGCTTCCTTGCAGTGCTTTATTACATTAAATAACTACAGTAGCAACAGAATTTCTCCCAGATATATTAATTACCAGAAAATACACAAACACTATTGAAAGCCATGTTGAATACATAGTCTTGTAACATTTTAATTTCTACATTCATCAGCCGGCAGGGGAACATTGCATGAAATAGATTAAATCTTGAACAAAAAAAAAGTTGCATGTTTTGAGATGCTGGTTGGTGGCTAAATTATTCCTAAATCGTCAGTGATTGGATACAGGATATTTATAGTAGGCACAAAAAGTAATAACACAATATAGGGAAGAGAGAGCATATGTGTGCATACATATGTATATAGGAAATGCTAATTTTTCCCATCTCAAGATAAGGGGAGCTAACTTGTAGCGTGGGCATTGGACAGCTCCTTCATTTACTCTGAAACGCTGATGAGTAAAGCACTGAAAACTAAAGCTATGAAGAGAATACAGACGGCTACAATATACAGGCTATGTCTGCCTCCTTCAGAGTTAAAATACTGCACATTCTATTATCTTTTTGCAATCTCCCCCTTCTGAAGTGCACATTTTACTTAACTGCCATCTCTCACATGGGCAAGTGATCGATCAATCGGGGATCAATGTATCACATCTCGTCTAGATGTGATAAATCAATCCCCAAACTCCACCAGGTCAAGAGGCAGAAAGGGAGTCAACAGGAGAGCAGTGGCCATCAACCCCGTGCCTCAAGGACATGAAGTAAGTCAATCTAAGTTGAGCTAAGATATGTCGACTTCAGCTATGCTATTCTCGTAGCTGAAGTTGCGTATCTTAGATCGATTTCCACCCCTCCCCTCCTAGTGTAGACCAGGCTTTAGAGAGGAAGCATCTCCCAAGTCCCATTGGGGGGGGGGGGGGAATGTTGTTCTTTAAGTAACGCCATGTTTCCATTACAATCCTTTTCCCACCCCTGTACACACAGCCTCAACAGAGCCAATCCACTAGCATTTAGGGCCTGATTCTGAGAAATTCCACTGAAATCCCATTCGCAACACCCAGTCAAAGCTGTGGATGTTCAGCGCCTCTCAGGATCAAGCCCTTAAATTCCCTCCTATAGGACAGATCCTGCTCCTGGTGAAGTCAATGGTAAAACTCTCATTGACTGTAGTGGAGCAGGATCAGGTTTTATATGAGGAGATTATGTCTTTACATTTCTTTGTTTTATTCAGTGAAGTCTTATTGTGGCCTATGGCCAGGCAAAGAGTTGAATGAAGCATGCAAGATGAGAGTTGGTCATAGAAACAGACATGACAGACCAAGTATGATTTATTGGACAAAGGAATCGTTTAGGCAATAGACACGATGGGTCTGACCCCAATCTCCATTTGCACTACCCTGAATCAAGAGGAACTACGTTGACGTCACTGGAGATGGACAGATTTCAATGTGATAAAGTCAGTAGCGACTCCAGCTCTGGCTGTTTGGAACCCTGGGGGTTAGTCAGGATTTACACTAGTTTTAAATGAGAAAATGGAGCCTGTTGGTCAACAGCGAGAAAAGGAGCAGGTTTGCCATAGGCTAGTTGATTTTCATGGGATCATAAATGATAAACTTAAAAAGACCCAATGGGTCGATCACTGATGCTCAAAATGTGGTCTGCGGGGTACTTGCTGGTAGGCTATGCAGAGTGGGATGATCCTCTGGTATTGGCTCTTCCTCTTTGTCTCCAGTTCCTAAAGGGCCATTAAAAGAAGCTAAAATTCATTAATACTTTTTGTCTGTAAAGAACTGATATAGTTACTGTAGAGATGTGACCGTGTGTGTGGGGGGGTGGAGGGGGTAATCACATGATCACTAATGCAAGGGCTTCTGGGTATCTCTCTCACAATGTGGCCCAGGCAATGCCAAAGCCCCAGACACCCTGATCATCAATGCCTTGTTTCATGTACATTGCGTTATTGTCTTTACTTAGCGTTCACTCAGTTCTGCTGAGGCAGAGCCAGTGAGTTCAACAGGAGTCTTTCCATTGACTGCAATGGGCTTTGGATTGTGCTCCCAGCAAACAGATGGCATTATCAACTCACAGAGCAATTAACATCTCTGTATCGAACAAGGGAACTGTCTGCAGTTTTGTTTATGATGAAAGCAGAGCAAAGTCTTTCATGCAATTAACAGCAAGAGAGAATTGTTTTCAAATGGATTCGAGGATAACATGAAACATGTTAATTTCATACTGTGGGAAATACTGCGATTCTGGATAACGCTTTCCAAGAATGTTGCAAGTGTCTGTTAATTTTCGCTCACAGATGAATGGTGGGTTCCCCCCCCCAATTTTATAGGTGGGGAACTGAGGCACAGAGGGTGACATAGCAAGTTTAGGATGAGAAATTAAGCCCAACTAAGGTATACAAAGGTGGAAGAGTGCAACTATGGCTGGGTACAATTGAATGAGTGCAGGGCTGCTTCATTTCATTTCCCCTTGTCAGTAAAGTGTCCTTAAGGAACAGTTTCTTCAGTCTTTTCTCAGGCAAACTCCCATTTAAGGCAAAGGATAAAGTGGAGCCCAACAGAATCTGGCCCTGTGTAATTAAGTCTGAAATTCATTTAGTTCCTGGAGACTTTAGCTGGATCAGTAGGTGAAACAGAAGGCATCATTGCAGTTATAAGCATGTCTGCCTAATCTCAGAGAAACAGGAGAATTTGTCTGCACTGTGCTGGTTTGATGTCACTGATAATGAACTTCTTTGCATTAATTTTGTTTCTGCATTTTCTAATTGCTCTGTGCAGATTTGTGCTGCTTGATAAAGTCATCCGGTCACT
This sequence comes from Chelonoidis abingdonii, assembly GCF_003597395.2. NCBI lineage: Eukaryota > Metazoa > Chordata > Testudines > Testudinidae > Chelonoidis > Chelonoidis abingdonii. The sequence continues at coordinate 74,732,189 of NC_133778.1, forward strand.
GGATCAGTGGAAGTGATGGAATTTTAAGTGATGACAACATTGCAATATAGAATTCTGAGAAGGAAGTAGATGCCAAAATGCATCAGTATCTTTATTTTTAACTAGCAACCCCGTTAGCAGCGTGTGGTTTAAAACAAAAAAATACCCAAACTCTAGAATGCAGTAGCGGAATAAGAAAATTGCCCTGACAGCTGTTCAGTAGGCGTCTCAATATTTACTGCAAAAATATAGGAAAGTAATTTTATTAAAAGAGAAGGCATGTAGCCATTTGAATTTTGTATGTGTCATGAGGGACCTTGTCTGGTCTTTTCACCAGAAAGATGAAAAAAAATCATCTTGGCTTTAAATGTCGCCTCTGCAAAAGGCTACCTGCTTTTCTATAGCATTGCAAATCTACTGTAGTGCATCACAGAATTTGGAAAATACTGGCAGAAACTCATGTTCAGAGACTGCCAGCACAGCATTTTGATAAGACAATACAAAATCCTTCACGATCTCTACTTCAAGAAACTTCTCTTAAGATAGATTAGAGTGGTGGATGCCATACACTAACAGAGATGAATTAATAGTGCCAAAATAAATGAACTATGCATCAAAAGTCTGAGTAGCTTATTCTCAATGAATGATCTGAATGTCTTATCCTGCAAGTAATGTGTGAACCTTTGAGTGAGATGGAACTGTTCCAAAAGTGGCTCTCAAACTTTTTTACTGGTGACCCCTTTGACACAGCTAGACTCTGACTGCAACCCCCCCCCCCAAATTAAAAACACTTTTTAAAACATATTTAAAACATCATTATAAATACTGGAGGCATAGCGGGGTTTGGGGTGGAGGTTGACAGCTAGCCAACCCCCATGTAATAACATCGTGACCCTTTGAGGGGTCCCGACTCTCGACCCCCAGTCTGAGAATCCTTGAACTAATTTCAGCTTCTCCTGTTGTGCCTGTGTTCCTCCCTGGTGAACTCAAACAAAATTTGGTGCTCTACTCCTGAGAGATTCCAGTGTAACCACTGGGTGGTGAATCTCTTAGCTGACGAAAGGCCAAAAGATGGCAACCCAGGAAATGTGGTCGAGTTATTACAGCGGGGGACTGGAAGTTAGTCTGCCACTGATCCAGTGTGTGACCTTGACAAGTCAGTTAGCCTCTCTGTGTCACTTTCTCCAGTTCAATTAATGGAGGTCTCTCTCTTCCACCTTCCTTGCTCCCATGAGGTTGGTGAGTCGTGTTAGGAGACTGAACACTGTTCTGTGTGAAGTGCCTGGAAATGGGAGGAAGAGTCTGGTCCCGTTCTATTTAGGGATTTCTCCAGAATGCAGCATTTAGATGGACAAACCAGGACTGGGCTTTCAGGATTGAATTCAGATGCCACAGCAGCATGTTCATGAAATTTCTGCCATCTTTTCTCTAAACTCCGCTGGGTGTGGAAAACAGATGCTGTCTAATTTCTTTTTGGCACCAGGACAGAGTCATTGGTTGATAAATGACACGAAACTCATTGACTGGTGGAGTTTTTTCCTTTGGAGATTTTTGTGTTCGTTGGAGCTCTCAGCTCACTGAAGGGAATGCAGTGTGGACTGGATTTAAAGAATCTGTTTACATGGATCCCAGTGGAGAGAAACAGCTGAGATTGTCATAACTCTGTTAGGAATCTCTTATAATTCATAGCTTTGTAATTAGTGGTTTTTTGTCCTTTCTCCAGTCTACCTCCATTTCTACACTGACCAAAAGCTTCCCTTGACCTCAAAGCAAATCATTGTTAATGGCTCATACACTAAAGAATTCACATCATCAGGGTCAACATGGAACTTCAGTGGCGTGAGATTTTGCTGCAGACAGCCCTCTGCAAGACAGTAGCCACTGACTTCGTTTTGTAGTTTGTCCTTTCAGAATATAGCGCAGGGGGCACACACCATGGCGTGCAAAAGGTATAAAACTTCTCCATTGACACCTCAAATCCAGCCATCCCATGGCCAATGTCTTCTGCATCTGAGGACAAAAGGTGCATATCATTAATACATATCATTGTTGGAGGTTTCTTATTCATAACAGCACTCATATTCAATAGCTAATTCCTTTACGGTCATGGACCATTAGCATGGTCTCTGAACCCAGGGTTAGCATATTAATTTTTTCCCTCTAGGCATGCCTAATGTGGGAGAGGGGAGCATGGTGACAGGAATTGGCAATGGATCAGATTGGCAGTCTGTCTAGTCTCAGACGGTGGCCAGTACCCTTTACTTCAGAGGAAACTCTGCAGATGGTAACTATAGGCTAACCTGACTCCGGTGAAAGGTTTCTCCCAGGCCCCAGAAACCGGAGATTGGCTTATACCCAAAAGTGTGATACAATATCCTAGCTTAGTACCGTCTCATGCCTGTATGCTACCCTTTGGGGCTGAGCAAGCAATTCAAAAAATTATTGCACGCACTTTCACCAATCAAAGCTATGTGTCTGGCTGCTGGCATTGGTGGGGCCGGTTCCTTTGGTCTACTTCTTATTATATGTGCAGCGTGCCTCAGGTGGCACGTGACCAAGATTCATCACCAAATTTCGTTCCCTGGTTGGATCATTAGTTTCCCTGTCCCAGGAGCTGACAGAGCGCGACGTAACACTGAAATACTGAGTATGGGCTGGGGGGAAATGTTTGAGAATTCTAGAAATCGCACAAATTATTATTTTGAAAATTCCTATACCAAGTGCGTTACATGCTCTTGGCTGTTGATTGTTCTCATGTTAAAAAAAACTTGTTTCTATTCTCGAATTGAATGACTATGTGTGACATTATTGATATAAACTGGGACCATATAGAACATGGGTTGCAACCAAGGTCCTGTAGTGGCACCAGATCTTATGTAAAGGGGGTCATATAAGGTGTCTAAGACCAGGTTATGTTACTGGTTATGATTATGCTGTCTGTATATCTGTATATTTTTAGTTGAAGTTATGAATATTGGCTGTATAACTGCTATATTCACTTGTGCAGTGTTTATGGGAAATATCCAGACAAGTGGGTGTTAGCTCTGCTTAGGCCTGCTTGATGCCAGTTAAGGACCATCGCTACACAATGACCCATGAGAGAGGAAGATATCGCCTTGTGACTCCAGCAGGTGTGCAGAAACTGCCCGTTGATGCAGACTCCATTTGCTGTAAACTGTCACGTCAAGAACAAAGATGTCTTACACCTGGAAAGCTATATAAGCTGTGCCTTCCTCATTGTTCTCATCTGCTTCGTACTCTGGTAGGACTTTGCAGCAATACTGAAGCTCGCACAAAGGATGAATACCATCCCAGTGGGGATTTCAAGACTTAATTTGAACCTCGTTTATTCCATCACTGCTATGAGCCGAACTAAACTGCGCTCTGATATGATAGATTGATTCATTTAACTTCTAGCTGCATCTTTATCTTTTTCCCTTTACGATAAACCTGAGTTTTAGATTCAAAGGATGACGCTAATTTGTGGGTAAGATCTGATGTGTATATTGACCTGGGTCTGGGGCTTGGTCCTTTGGGATCGAGAGAACCTTTTTCTTTTACTGGGGTGTTGGTTTTCATAACCATTCATCCCCAGGACGGGTGGCATTGGTGGTGATACTGAGAAACTGGAGTGTCTAAGGAAATTGCTTGTGTGACTTGTTGTTAGCCAGTGGGGTGAAACCGAAGTCATTTTCATCTGGCAGGTTTGGTTTGCCTTAGAGGTGGAAAAACCCCAGCCTTGGGCTGTGACTGCTCTATTTGAGCAATTGGTCCTAAATGGGCACTCTCAGTTGGGTCCCGCCAGAACTGCATCGTCACACCATGTGATATGATGTAGGTCACCAATCACATGCCACAAAAAACCAGTAGACAATATGAACAACATGGAGCTTCAATAACTTCTTGCATAAATTATCCCTGGCCTGGTGACATCCAGCTGTGAGGTGGGTACTGGGATCTATTGCTCTCCAGGTGCCTCCGCACAGCAGCAGTGCATGATTTGCCATCCCTTCCCAAGACAATCCAAGGAGATGGGAAGGAATGACAATGAGGTGGGACCAGGACCATGGCCCCTTCCACTTCCCCCATACGCTAGCCAGCAATGCCCCCGATGTAGCTGCAAGTAAGCTCGCACTGTGTGCAGGGGAGCTCAAGGGAAGAATTCCTCCTGGATCTCCTGCCATGGAGAAGAAAGCTTTATGCTGCCCTCAATGTAGACATGTGCATTACTGGTATGAGTGAGCAATCAGTGAATCTTTGAGTAACAAAACCCTGACTTTGACAGATGCTTGATATGTGAATTGGAGGGAAAAAGGCTAAATATGCATTTTTTTTTTTAATAAAATGAATAATTCATCCAGCTGTAGTATCCATGAAAACAAAAACACTGTGCATATAGGAACTCATTAGACACATTTAATCCCACAAATGGCTGAGCATGGACAAAATCCGCTTTTGTTTTAGAAGGCAGATTTACTCAAATCATCTCTAATTTGATTTGCTAGTAGGGTATAATTTAAGCCAAACAAGTTGGCAGCATCACTCAATAGGTGAACGTGTGTATATTTAATAAAGGATGAGGGCTGCCTGTCCCACAGGGTGCAGGGCTGGCTCCAGGGGTTTTGCCGCCCCAAGCAGCCTCCCCCCCCCCTCCCCCCCGTGCAAAAGCCACGATCACAATCTGTGGCAATTCAGTGGGAGGTCCTTCTCTCCGAGCGGGAGTGAGGGACTATTCCACAGAATAAACAGCAGAGCAAGAAGCTCTGGTTTGTTATACCTCCACAGCAGCGGGCAGACTTAAACTTTTTGTGCTAGTGTCTCCCGGGTTTGAATGTGTAGACACTAAAGACAGAAATAGCTTTGTAGGTCTGCCAGTCCACCTCCCTGTCAGAGCGGAGCTGTTCCCTACCGCACACATCTCAGTGTTTTCTCTCAAGCACCAAGGGCATTTGCCTCTTCTCTTAAGGAGACTATTCCATTGCCTAATGAATCTCTCTGTTGAATAATGTATCAAGAATATTCCACACTTCATTCCATTGCTCCTGCAGTAGCTATGGTCTCATTAAACACCTGTCCAACCTTGATGTTTGCACTAGAGCAGTAATGTATTGCCCTTCCCTCCCCACCAAAAAAGAGAGCTCCCCTCTGAACTCTCTCTGGTTTATCAATACTTTCTGGTAATGGAGGGTAGACAATGCAATCTTCCAGGCATACTTGCACCACACCATATAAAGAGGGGCTATTACCTTCCTGATCATTGCTACTTCTCTGTATATGTCACCCAAAATTGCTCTAGCATGTCAAGCTCATATCCAGCTAATTGTCCGCTACATAGCCCTTGGCGTGTTTTGGTTACTCATAATTCCAAACAAGTATATTACTTGTCTTGGAACAAACTTATGGAGAGAAACAGGAAATCTCCCTCAGACATTAGTTCTGAAATGAGACAGGCTTAGAAAAGGTTGCCCTGTATCTCTCCTTTTGACTAGAAAAGTAACAACATGCAACCCCTCCTCCAATCCATGTTCCCACCAACAAAAGGAGAACTCAACAGCCAAACAAGCTTACGATTATTGTTGGTCTACTAGAACGAGCCAGACTCTTCACACAATTAGCATGACAGTAGTATGTTCATCCCTTAAGAGTCTAATCAACTTCATTAAGACTGTAAAAGCAGCAGAGAATCCTGTGGCACCTCATAGACTAACAGACGTTAGTCTATATTCACCCACGAAAGCTCATGATCCAAAACGTCTGTTAGTCTATAAGGTGCCACAGGATTCTCTGCTGCTTTTACAGATCCAGACTAACACGGCTACCCCTCTGATACTTCATTAAGACTGTTCATTGAGAAAGTAAGGTATTATTAGTCAGCATGACTAAGGTTTGCACAAATGACCCTTGGTATTTTCAAACAAAACTTCACCATATAATTCTCTTGCCCTATTGGGAGACTTTCATTAGGACTGTGCCAATTATTCACTAAGTAAGCTCAGCCACTGGAATACATCTGGATAGCTACAGACCCGATTGTAATATTTTTACACAAACTGAGAAGCATTCCACTCAGCCCTGCACTTGCACTTAACCCAAGTACTGTATTCAGGGTAAACAACCAATGGCACCTAATGTAGAATTCAGAGTATTACTTCATGCATTGCAGTTGGCAAGTAGATCAAAGGAAAGAACAGTTGTCAACCAAGAATAATTGTTTATATAGCACAAGGTTCCATTAAGTTAGAAATTTGGATTTTTAATTGTTTTTGCTGGAATGAAACAATAATTTAATTAAAAGGAGAGGGAAGAATGTTCCATGAAACACCAAAGACTAATAAGCTCTGCAGATGTCAAAATCCTCAACCCCACTAAATCCTCCAGTACATGTTTTTCCAGTGTGGTGTTTGAAGCTATATTCTCAGCAGAAAGTGATGTGGTCAGTATTTAAGGTACTACAAGCACAGTGAGTGAGTGTCATACTTTGTTGGGTTCCCACGTGTGCTAACTGGAATCAGAAAGTCAGTATGTGTCAGAATCTGCTCTCAGGATTCCTTGCAAAGATAAGGCATTGTCTCCATGTTACAGATGGGGAAACTAAGGCCCAGAGCTGGAAGTACCAGTTTTATCCTCTGGACTATACCCCTTCCCCCTAGACATAGATTAGGAAAAAAAAAAAAATGAAGCCATGGCAGAGTTCGGACCTACAATGCTGGATCTGTCAAGCAATTCAGATTCAGAAAACACATCTCGGACGCAGAAGACTTCTGATATTTTGCAAGTCAGTGCAGAGTTTTGATTTGTGAGTGTTTCACAACTAGTTGACAGCTGCTTGTCAAAACGGACCAAAAAACTAAGTGTCCATGTGTTAGGCTTTGTTAGAGACCTCCCTATGGTGTGGTGGAGCAGGCAGATACTGGACACTAAATATTTTTATTGATTATAATATAAAGCCCACTCACTTCACATCTATGCTACACCAGAGTCTGAGGATCCAAAGGAAATCCCGATGGCCAGTCAAAATTCAGCCTGATCACAAGGCACGGGGAGCCCCACTTTACATGCACCTTCTTTTTCAGGGCTCTGGGTCAGTGTCTGACTCCAACTTCAGCTATAGCAAGCAAAGTTTTTTTTAATAGACCAGTCCATTGCATCATTAGCTCTTTGTCGGCTTACTAAGCCTTTCATCCATAACTCCAGGAGAGGAGTTCCGTGCAGGCTGCCATAATCCAAGACATTCCATTTCCTCTTATGGACTTGACCACTCATAACCTTAAATCCTTGCTTCAGTTGCCAACACACAACTCTCATGCTCATATCAAGCATACAGCATTTATACTAGGTCCATATGGTCTATAGTCTATTACAATATATACATCACAACACATGGAAAATCTAACACGTCCCACCCCCGCTGCCATTTTTTCACTAGCTCTAGTATTTTTCCAACATTCTTTCTAGTCCGCTTCTAAACTTCCCTGTTTGCTTCAAAAAGCATCTGGATACAAAATCTCATTGTGAAAATTGAGGATAGGTTTTGAAGGGGGTAGGTTCTGTTGTGCAGCTGAGGCCTAGGCATTAGAGAGAGAACTGGGAGTCCTTACCCTAACTGTGATCCTGTATTTAAGCAATGAAAGGCTTACCTGGGTGAAAGAGTTCACACTGCTCACTCAACACAAATGTACCAGAAAACAGTATCATTGGCAGGAATGGTCACCAAAACCAGTTAACTTTAAACAAATACTGCAGAATTTTGGCAGAAAGAGAATCTTGCATTAATAATTTGCACCACATTCTTTCTATCCACCATTTATGTTAATCCAATCAGGGAAGAGAATAATAAAAATGTAGGTCTGGAAAGGACCTCTAGTAGTCATATAATTCAGCCCCCTGCACAAAGGCAGGACCAAGTATACCTAGAGATTCCCTGACAGCTGTTTGTCTAACCTGTTCTTCCACAGCCAGCCTTGGAAGCCTATTCCAGTGTTTGGCTAATCTATCCTTGTACTTAGAAAGCTTTCCCTAATATCTAACACAGATCTCCTTTGCTTCAGTTTAAGCCATTTATTTCTTGTCCTATCTTCAGTGGACATGGAGAACAATTGATCACTGCCCTCTTACGTTAGGAGCCATTAGGAAAGGGATAGATAGTAAATATCATAATGCCATTGCATAAATCCATGGTATGCCCACATCTTGAATGCTCTGTGCAGTTTTGGTTGCCCCATTTCAAAAAGATATATTAGAGTTGGATCTTCAGACTCTGGTGTAGCAATAAAAATGATCAGGGGTATGGAACAGCTTACGTATGAGGAAAGATTTAAAAGACTAGAACTGGTCAGCTTGGAAAACAGACAAAACTCAGGATCTTGCTGTTGTGTTGGAGAGGTAGATTGAGTAGATCTCGAATGATCCTCTTTGAGCTTGTTCCCTCTTCCAGCACCTCCTTTTCTGCCTTCATCCCCGTCATTAGCTCTGAATTCTCTCTCTAAGTCTCCTCTTGTCCATCCCAAGTACTATTCTCCCCTCACTGCCACTTGCTGAAAAATGCCTCACTTGCCATTTCATCTCCTTGTTCTCCTGCTTGAACCTACTCTAGAGTCCCACAGTCTCAGAAAAAGTCTTATTGTCCCATTTCCCCTTCTCTAATTCACTCTAGCATCTACTCCAACGTGGTTTCCACCTTCTCTTCTCCACTGATACTGCTCTCATCATAAATGACTTCTTCCTGGTTTGATTTTTTTTTTGGGGGGGTGTTCTGCCCCACTGTCTCCCTCTGACCTTTTTTCAGCTTACAGTACTGTATATCTCTGCCTCTTCCTTTGTGTTATGCTTTCCCTTAGTTCTGTGCCTATCATTCTGACCATCTTTCTTCACCACTTCCTTTTATGACTCTTATTTCTGCCTTGCACCCTACTTCTCCCCAACTCCAAAAGAACCCCACCTAGATTTTCTCTATTTCCATCTGAGACCTTATCACTGGGAGACACCATGTGGTTTTAACAATACCCTTTATGCTGATGACAAACCTCTCCCTTTCCAGGCTGTTCAGTCCCACACTTAATACTGTCTCTCTGACACATCTTCTTGTCTAACTTGCCAGCAGCTCGACTTCAAAGTAGCTGTTTTTCCTCTTGAATCCTCTCCATTGCTGCGTTTGTCCATTGCCACTGGAAACACCACAATTCTCCCATCACTCAGGTTTGCAGCCAGGGGTTCATATGACTCTCCGTACATTCAGGCTGTGTCCAAATCTTGCCACTCTTTTCTTCCACCACAAATGAAAAATGTACTCCTTCCATTTTATGTTTAATTCCTCTTCAGTGCAGGAGGGTGAACTTGATGACCTCTTGAGATCACTTCCAGCCTTACATTTCTATGATCCTAATATATTTATGCTGATGGTTAGGATGTGGTCTCTGCTTTCATTATCTCCTAGTAGAGCTGGTTGAAAAATTGTAGATATATTTTTTTCTTGACATTTTTGTAAAACATCTTGCTTTTTCTGAAGTTTCCTTGGAAACTTTCCAGTGGGGGAAAATTGTTTTTATTTCACCTACCTTTCCTCTTCCTCTCTTTCCCCGCTCCCCTTCATTTTTTCATTTTGCCACTAAAAGGGGGCGGGGGGGAAGCAGAGGAAAGAAATAGGGAATGATCCTGGAAAAACCAGCAAATTTAGAAAGAAACAGGATTTCATTTCAAAAATAAAATACCAGTTTGTCCAACCAATTTTTCACAATCTCTATCTTCCACTTTAACTACATCTTCCAAGCCACTCAAATACTGCTATTGAAACGATCTTTGAGGTGCATTGAGAACTATGTTGGCATTCCAAGCTATCGCTTGGCGGGGAGGTGCGTAAGTGAAGGGACAAGCAGGGGCAGTCTCTTAGTCTTGCTTGCCAGCTAGAGGGCTCTGTAGCAAAGCAAGCATGTGATCCAAGTCCTTCTGAGAGTAGCAAGGTGGAGTGAGCTGTGCTTAGCTACCTTAGAGTGCAGCCTGTTTTGTCTTTTTGTTTTTTGTTCTTGTGTGTTTGTTCTGAAGTCTAAGAAATAAAGCAGTGTTATGTTGCAATCTTCCAGCAAGAGTATTTTGTTTTTATCTAATTTCTCTGTGTGTATGCGGTGATCAAAACAGTCTTCCTTACTGCTTGATCGGGCCATGTCTTCTTTCTTCCCCAACATCCACCCTATGAAGGTGAAACTTCTCATTCTTACATGCATGTGCTGCCTAACTCTGCTTGGGTCTATATCTTAGGTCTTGTGTCATCATTCTCAGAGTGATTTATTCTGCCAATCATGCAAGCCTTACAACCTTCTTTACTTATCTCTGCCACTACTGTCTTTGTGCCTGCTTCCCTGTCACAAGCTATGACCTCCAAAACTCTGTGCACCTTTGATTCAAATCTCTCCTTACTGATTTAATGCTCTGTCCACATCAACGTTCCATCAGAGGTGAAATGAATTAAGTGTGTGTAGGGTAACTTTTAGTTATTTTGTTGATTTGTTTTTACTGCTCTGGGTCTCCCAATGCACCTTCTCTGTGTCTCATTTTAGACTGAGGAAGAGACTTCCTTAACTTCTACATTGGGGTATGATTATTATTCATTATTAGCATTTTAAGGCATCCATTACCGTGGAATGTGGGTTCCTTATAATCCATGAATATCAAGGTATTTGATACAGTAACAAACTATGCCTATTAAACAGCAGGCTTCAGAGGATCAGCTTCCAAACAGGGCAGAGTATGGGCTCCATTAGTAGAAGGAAACTGCGTTGCTCGGTCTGGAACTGCAGTTCCTAATTCCAGTGGTTTCTCTTTTTGTTCAGCTAAAAGAGCAGTTTTGCCGGATCAAGATTGCCAGATCACCTCTGTCCGCATCTAGCTCTGTTGTTTCTCCTGCACCCAGAGTTCATCATTGGGCTCCCAGCTAAGGCCATGAGAAATTGATACCCAGAATCCTCTCATAAGTAATGTACATAAGCAATATGGTAACTTTTCAGAAGTGTTCTCAAAGACCAGATAAAACACAGATGGAGCTAGCGGAAAAGACAGTCGCTAGGAAAAAAGGGAATAAGTGACCCTGGAGATCCTTGCCAGCTCTCTTCTTCTGTCCCCACAACAGTGGAGAGATTTATGTGTTTTCCAATGGGACGTGTAGCACTTGCCTTATATACTTGGAAGGTCTTGAGAGATCAGATCTTAACATCATGGAGTTATGTATAGAAAAACAACTTTGAAAGGTCTAAAACTGTGTTGTTGACAAACTTACTCTCCTTCTGACGCCAGTCCAGCTGGTTTTGCATACAGAGATGAGTAATGGTCAAGTAACACTTAAAGATGAAGGATGGATATTTTTTTTTTTAAGGTCTTGGGCAAAACACTTAATCTTTCTGTACCCTGACCTTAGTGGGGGAACGTCCCGATAAGGCAAACCATGAGTAATAATTTAACGCTGGGTTTTCTGTAAAGCTTGCTTCATGTAGAGGTGAAATGATGATGATGTGGTTTAGTAAAAAGGGCATATCAGTGCTCAATCTGATCTGCATATCTAACTCAGACTCATGCTCATAAACCTTGTATGCTACCCCCACAATACTGTGTTCTCCTCACATGTTTATAAAAATAATGTCCATAAGATCATTCAGCCAAACTATCTAGCCTTCAAAATTGCTCTTCCTTATGTTTTGCCTTGTTAGGCTCTAAAAATAAACAAGGCACTCCCTTTCCCACCCCCAGCCTTCCCCAATGGGGGTCTCATGTCTGCACCATGGAGAATCAGTTCCTGCACTGGAGTACACCGCACATGGTGTCTGATGCACTGTATATCAGAGAACAAGCTCAAGCAGTAAAATAGTACTCAGAGGAACTGTACCAAAAGAGCTTCCTCTGTCTATATCCACATATATAATGGGCGTAAATATCCCACGGATTTCTTCACTTCTTGTTGTTGAACACATGGTTTAAGTGAAATGATCCACAACTACCCTCTGGTGTATCTCATGCTTGCTTTTCTGGGCTTATATGGTTTCTTTTCTTTTTCTTTTTCTTTTCTTACCTAACCTAATTACTGTGCGTTTGCCACAGGCAGCAGCACAAGATTCCTATCTGCAAGTGAGACAAATCCACTTGCATCATTAAGGTTTAGAATGTAGCTTTTCCTCTCTCAATTTTTAATCGAGAAAAAGACCAGTAAGGTATGCCTTAAATTCGGTGTGTGGGAAGCTGCTGCCACTAATTGCACTTGCGATAGAGCACTCTCAACTTTTTATGCAAAAAAAGCATATTTACAACACTCATATTTCCTGATATTACCCCTGCTGCAGTATTGTCGCCGGCACAAAGTGCCTGAGGCCAAGCAACAGCGGCGGGGTCCGTCGCCTGGTGTGCCATGCCAATAAACACACCAGGGTGGAGAAGCAAACCAAATTTATTTGAGATCTCAAAGCGGTGCAGGGAGACTGACGCCTCAAATCAAGCACACCTAAAACAAGCAGTCTGTTCCTTTATATCCATGAGAACTTTTCTCGCTGACTAGCAATCCTCTGTTTCCCCTCCCTCTTCTGTCTGGCTGCAGCATTTTCTTCTCACACACTTCTTTGTCTTCCCCCTCCCTCTCCCCCTTTCTGCTGCAGAGACATGTATGCTGTATCTAAAAGCGGCCTTGAAACTTGCTCCAGTGTATTACAACAGGGAACTGGCTGTTACAGTCAGAAAACTAACTGCTGACATTACATTTTACAGCTATTAACACATTAGGTTACACTAGGTTACACAAAGTGTTGAACATGGAGGAACAATGATTCACTGAGGCCTACAACAGGAGGGCTTCATTGACACTCATGATCTTCCACCCTCCCGAGCTACCTAGGCTTATACCTGGTGACACCAACAGTATGCTCCTGTATAACATATCAGGAATGGCTTAGAGGTGTGGCTCCCCATTCTCCCCCTCCCCCCCCAACCCCACTCTCTGGAAATGAAAACAGCACTGTAGCAGGGATTTTACAATATTTTTTTTCCTAACACTGTAAGCCAGCTGGCCAAACAGGAAACCCAAAGTAGGTCAGCTGTTTGCTCTCTGAATTATGAAAGTAAATGAGTGTGAAACCTGTTATCCTGTTGCTTAGTACTTTTTTAGCCTGTGACTTCCATGTTTCTGAGAGGAGACTCTAACTAATGTTGTGATGGCAGTTGAGGACTAGGATGACCTACTGTTTGTTCAGGATGAGTATGAATAGAGATGGAACTGAACTGTAGAATTTGTGCCTGGCATTGGAGCCAAACTTGTCCAATGATTGCGGTTATTCAGAATTGGCTTTGGCCCATTCTAGACTTAGGGGAACTCTGCAAAGTTTATATGTGAACATCTAGGAGTGTCTAAAATTGGGGTTTTGGTTTGAGCCCACTTGTAGCTAAAAAGTAACCCAGCAAAACATTTTGTGAGGAGATGCCTTCAAAAATAATGGTATTGGGGAGGGAAGTATGGGCAGAGGGAAAGTGGCAACAAAAGGAATATATGCTTCTACTTGTAATAGTCAGATGTCTCTCGGAAAATGCATGCAGAGTGCAACTGAAGAATTTTTTGTGCATGTCTCTAGTTAATTATTTTTTTCTTTATTTTAATAAATGGAGCCGCTCTACAGTTTACCTGAAAATAATTGTCACCAAAATATGGGGTTTATTTGAAAATTGACCAAAACCTTTTTTCTGATTTCTTTTCTTAAATAGGAAATTTCTGACTAAATATTCATTTAGTTCTGAATGGATGTTTAGATTTCAGTTTCAAAAGCAAACAAACAAAAAACCCCTAGGATTTTTGTCCTTTTCATTGGGGTTCCCCGCCATTCCTCACTCCATGCGTTCTCTCTTGCCACTGAATGAAACATAATGAATATGTAAGGTGTTTGTTTTGAGAAAGATAGGTTGTGATGCTCTGTACCTCTGGGGAACAGCCTACACCCCCATGTTAATCTTTATAAAATGATTGTGTGGTACCCAATGCAAAGTTTCTCATGTTGGGTATCTTCAGAAGGTGATCTTAACATTTTCAGTGCCCTTACAAACTTTGTTTCTCACCACAGGCTGCCTGGTCGCTCTTCAGCCAGGCTCTCCCCTTTGTTCAGTGTTTCAGTCACTTGGTGTGGAGTCTGTAGATGTAGGTGGAAGAGAGAGGAGGAGCATGGCAAACATCTCTCCTTTTTATCATGTTCTTTCTTCCCCACCTTCAGAATCAGATCAGCATTACCTCATTGCAATCCCAAACTGCCCAAAGGAAGGAGGAGTGACTCACTGGGGAGTCCAACAGATCATTTTGTTGCTGCTTAGCGCAGCGTCCTTTGTTCCTGTGAGCCTGGGATGGATTTGTCCCATATATACCCTGATGAGTTGTGAACTGCTTCTCTTCTGTTGGAGAGTTTTTGCCGGGGCTTATTTTAAGCTATGAGGACACATTTTCAGCTTCATAACTATATACGTTACTGTAACAGCAATGCTCAGTGCATCATGAACCTTCCAAAGACATCCAACATAACAAACTTTGCATTGGATACCACATAATCATTTTATAAAGGTGAACATGTGGGTGTAAGCTGTTTCCCCGAGGTCAGAGCGTCACATAGATGAGGTAACATTTTCTCACCTACTTTGTCTCTCTCGTAGCTTGGGACCAGCACTGCAAAAAATTTAAAGTTGGTTGATTTTCTTTCTCCATTTTGTAACTTCTCTGAAGTTGGAGAAGTTTTCAAAAGTTACACTTCAGGGAGAGGAAGAAATAACTGAACATCATTCATTCTATTGTGTAAACTTCGTTACAAGTAACACATAGGGGAGGCCTACTTTTTTCAGTTTCCAAAAATCTAAATTACTATATTAGTTTGAAGAGAAAACGTTTTGAATAAAAATCTCATTTCGAAGTGGGTGTGAGGGAAAACATCCTCGTTTCAACTAGCTTTACTCCTTACACCTATTCTTCAGCCATTTATAAACCACACCTGATCCTGAACCATTGAAATTAATGGAAATTTTGCCACTTGAACTGGTGAGAGCAGCAGGATCAGACCCCTTTCAAAGCAGAGGAACAAATCTTATCTCATAAGAAGAACTAGATAGTGATTTTCATGTTGGTTTGCTTAGGTGTAGCCACCTCTATGCTCGTTGCCACTCTGTATTATCCTGCATGTCTTGCAATTTGTGTTATTGATATAAATTACCTCAATGATAGCTTCAAAGCCAAATTTCCAAAGCTGAAGAAGCTACTAAATTATGGGGAACAGCAAATAATGAGGCACGATGAAGTCTGAGAAGTACTGGATCATCTGAGCACCTAAGGCTGATGGATGGCAAATATAGTTCAGTGCAGCTAAATGTTGAATAATGAGTCTTGAAACAAAGGCACAATAGAGGAGGATGGCAACTGAATGGACTAAATCATGGTAAGTGGGGAAGTTATTAGAGGAATCTCTCTTAAAGCTTGAAGCGCATATTGTTGCTGCACAATAGGTAGTGGCAGTCAAAACCACTACCACCCAGCTGGAGTAAAGCGATACACAATATAGATGATGTCTGTTTAGACTTGTGTAGTTGAGAGCTAAAATGTGACTGACGACCATTTTCCCCTATAAATATGAAAGGATGACTTAAGTGTGAGGCTAAGATAATTTCTTACTTTACCTCACGAAGCTCCTTTCAACCGAAAGAAGAAAAGTTGCAGTCAGCCATTGACAAACACAGTTATGGCCCCCATCATCATCACAACATCCCTTTGAGGTAGAGAACTAGCGCTATCACTCTCATACAAAAGGGATACAGTAACTTTCTCAGGGTCTTGCAGGAAGCTTTTAGCATAGGTAGAAACTGTACACTGGTCTCTTGTGTACCAGTCCAGTGGTGCTAGCTGAAAAAAGGATGAGGAGGAATTCTCACAAGTTTGTGTTTGAGGCTATTCCCCCCCCCATTTTTAAACAAAAATATTTAGTACCCTCTGAAATGTGCCAATGACTGGATCTCTTTTTTTTTAAAGACAAGGTCCTGAGTTATGTTAGGTTTGCTTTGACACTTATGATGGAATGAGACACAGCTCTGAAGCAGGGGCTTTGTTTTGAATAGGGAAGGTTGAAAATTTTCACAGGAAACTTTTTCCTATGTGACAATGGGGTTTCGTTGACCTAGACATTTTCGGGGGGCGGGGTGCATGTGGGGCTGGGAGGGAGTCAGTTTGAATGAAATTTTGCATGAGGCAAATCGAAAAGTTTCAGGTCGGTTTACATTTAATCTGTTTATTCCTGAGCTTCTGCAGTGCCTCATGGGAGCCGAGGTTCCAGGTTATTTATGTCTCTACTCATCATTATGGGCCCTGTGCTGACCATAATGCACCATGCTCTCTCCTGTGGCTGACACTTTTTGAATCCAAAATGTTTGGAACTTTTCACTGTGTGAAAAGATTTAATATTTTAACTTTTTTACCTGAATTGGGCTGAAAACAAATACACCGCTACCTTGATATAACGCCACCCGATATAAAACAAATTTAGATATCACATGGTAAAGCGGTGCTCTGGGGGGGTGGGGCTGCACATTCCCGTGGATCAAAGCACATTCAATACAACAAGGTTTTACCTACAATGCGGTAAGATTTTTTGGCTCCTAAGGACAGCATTATATCGAGGTACAGGTGTATTGAAATATTGATGTCCTGTGTGAAATACCTTCTGGTTTTCCATCAGCTTTAGTTTTGAATCTCTTCTGAGGTTTGTCAGTTTTCATACCTATTAAGTTATTTCAAAGTGGTTGGAGATCCTCATCCTAATAGACATGGTGCTATGAAAGCATTAAGTAGTTTTAATATTCTATGATAACCCTATGAAATAATCATGTATAATCTCAATGGGCTGCAGTAAAGAGTCAGAAATGTAACTAAACACCCTTTTGACATGTTGGTAGAGTTCTATGAGAACTGGAATTTCCATTCCATGAAAAATTTTAAGATCCCAATTTTTTCGATTTTGTTCTGATTGGGAAAGGGGGAGAGAGATTTTCTGCAAACTGATTTTTGAAAACGTTTGTTTCAAGCTGATCTGAAGATTCCATTTCAATAACATTAAAATTCTTCATGCCAATTTTCAAACAAATTATTTCAAAATGGAAAAAAACCTCTCTAAATATTCTGTTTTGATAAGCAACATTTCGACCTTATTGAAAAGTTTTGTCAATATCAATGTGTTCCCATGTAAAGTTTCTATTTCCATGAAATAGTATTTTACAACGGAAAAATGTTCCACTGGAAAACTTTGAACCAGCTCTAGATGTTGGAACTAGAGTCTGCACATTAATATTTTGCCACCAGAGGCTGACAGGAACAATTGAGTTGGATGTTGTGTCCAGCAGAGGGCCAAACGTAGACTTCTAGACAAATCTGTTACCCTGCAGTAGCGTAAAAAGTGCATACTGCTACCAAATTAGAATGGTAGCATTCTACATCCACTTTGTACTGGTGTAAATGATTGTGCAAGGTTCAGAGTAATGGAAAAACAGGTTCAATATGTGGTTTCTAACCGTAGTCTCAAGAATAACATGGTGGAGAGGCGAAAGGGGGTGGGAAATGATAGGTACTGGAAGTGAATGAGACATTCTCAATGTCTCACTGTGGGGAGGGATAGCTCAGTGATTTGAGCACTGGCCTGCTAAACTCAGAGTTGTGAGTTCAATCCTTCAAGGGGCCAGTTAGGAATCTGAGGCAGAAATCAGTCTGGGGATTGGCCCTGCTGTCAGCAAGGGGTTGGACTAGATGACCTTCTGAGGTCCCTTCCAAGCCTGATATTCTATGAACTATATTGGGAGAGGGAGAAGGGGAAATCTTTATCAAATATCTTGTGCTAGGTCATTTCCATCTCTAGCACTTTCAATTCTGTAGTGTTTATGTTCTTATGAAAGGTAATTTAATTAAACACCTGTATTTGGTCCATGACTTGTTCGTAACCTGTACAGCATGACTAAGGGCTCATTGGAATTTCATACTACTTAAGAAATGCTTCTTTCCTCACTCAGTTCCTTACTATTCAGCTCACTGCTAGAGAAGCAACAACATAAATCTTTTTGTTGTGTACGTGCCATACTATGGATTACAAATAAGTATCTCCAGTGGTGAAAACCATTTTGGTAACCTCTGTGCGATTCTGGATACAGTATTCCATGGAGCCTTAACTGTTTCTAATATATGTGGCTAGTTTGTCTTCTAGCGGCTCTCCCACCTCCAAATCTCTTTCCTGTCTTCTAAAAGAATAGACTAGAGGAAAAATACAGTCTACCCAAAATATCATTTGTTCAGTGTGTTGCTAATGAATAACTTGCATAGCATAACAACTGTTTCAACTGGACACTTCAAGTAAGCTGTTGGTTGGATGCTTGTAATTGCTTGGATGGCAGACAATCAAAAGTGAAATAAAATTTAGACAAACTCTCTCTACATGCACTTTAGGCATTCCTCAGATTGTGTAAGAAACTGAACCACTTTCTGGCATTAATCACTCTGGGTGGCCTCCCATCTCAACAGGGTGCAGCCAAAATGAGAGCACTTTACAAATCAATTAGCCTTATAGAAATATAATTTGAAATCATTTTTATCCCCACTATATTTAAAGCTGGTTTATGTATGTGTATTTACAGCTAGTTAGTTCAATACATTTTAAAGTCTGTTGTGAGCAGAGTTTCACTTTGTTTGTTTTGCTTGTTTGTTGGCTCATATTTAGCAGTACAGGGGAAATATTTGAGTCAGCTACACAATGTATTCTAAAATGCATGGCACATACAATTATTGAGCCTTCCAAGAGACCCAAATGCTTTTTCCCTAATCTTTGGCCATACTAGTACTTTTTGAAGATTGAAAAGGATTCTCAAGAAGGGACTAGAATAGAGTTGGAAGTACAACTGAAGGGTTGTCAAAATGAGAATTACTGATGGAATTATAATGAGCATGGTCCAAAAATTAAATTGTACGTTGGCGATGGGGTTGATGAAATCAGCTCTGATACTGCATGCCCACAAACCTCCCTTCAAAAAAAAAGCTCATTTAAATTAGGAACCTATAAGTGATTTGCATTTGACGCGCAAAGATTTTGTGGCTTTAGATTACTGTGAATTGCAGATGTAGAGCTGAAGTTTCAAATGATGAGGCTGGCTCAGAGCACTTCCTCCAGTAGGAATTTAGTCCATGTGAGCTTGGAGATAAATCTTCCTACATTTTTGTTGTGGGCTGCCAACATGCTTAAAAATTGTTTTTGTTCAACATCTATGTATGTTCCTCCCTCACACACCCTTGAGTTCCTATTGATATTCTTTAATGCTAGAAAGGACCATTGTTAATGTATCTGACCCACCCTAATTACACCCAGTAATTCCTGGAATGGAGGGAATTATTCTTGGAGTATTTGCAATGACTTCTGTTGTACTGAAAATACCCAAGCGGAAGACTTAGAAAATGGGAAAGTTTTCATTTACGCTCATGGTCTGGAAAGAATGGTCTTTTTTTTTTTTTTTTATTGCTCCCATGTTGATAGAATGGATGAGAACCCCATTAAGCAGTAGGCAATTCGAAAAGT
This sequence comes from Chelonoidis abingdonii, assembly GCF_003597395.2. NCBI lineage: Eukaryota > Metazoa > Chordata > Testudines > Testudinidae > Chelonoidis > Chelonoidis abingdonii. The sequence goes on from NC_133778.1 coordinate 74,751,757, forward strand.
AGCTCTATGACCAGAAGAATGACTCTGTTAAAGCTGTAACCTCAGTACCACTCTGATCTACTTCCTGGACTTCTTCCAAGTCCTATCTACTTAGATTTGCTGCCAAAAGAAGCTATTTTGTTTTACTATAGTCAGCGTTGTGGAGACAACATAGATACAGAAGCACTGTGGAAACAATATAGATACACAAGGGCAAGCTGTAGTCTACATGGCCTTCTGCACAATCAACAGCATCCTGACTGTAGATGAGTTGTGCAAAGCAAAAGGGGCGTGATTCATGAAATAATTTATGAATGGTGAGACTGAGCGTCACTATGCCGAACTTTTAGCTGCTTAGAAAATGAATGGGATTTGCAAAGCCTCAGGGCAGGTCTCCGTGGTTCTCGGGCAGGGCTACGCAGGTGGTTCTCATACCCTGGGGTATGCAGAAGTCTTCTTGGGGGGTGGGGTACATCAACTCATCTAGATATTTGCCGGGTTTTACAGCAGGCTACATTAAAAAAAGCACTTGCAAAGTCAGTACAAACTAAAATTTCATACAATGAGTTGCTTATACAGTGCTCTAAATAAAGCTATGATTTTGACACAGGTATTTGTGTTAAAAGTCCCGGAGAGGAGATGGCCAATAACCAAGAAAACCTTGGGAATGTACACAACGCTGGTGTTGGGGGAAGCAAGCAGGGCAATTGCCTGGGGCTCCACCCCACGGGGGCCCTGTGAAGCTAAGTTCTGAGTGGCGAGGCTCGGACTTTGGTTTCAGTCATGGGTGGCAGGACATGGGCTTCAGCTTCACAAGATAGGGGGTAGATTTTCACCCTCCTGCATGATGTACTGATACCAACTGTAAGTTTGTAATGTAGACGTGGCCTTTCTAGGCCCTTTCCAGTTCTATGAGAGAGGTCCATCTCCATCTGAATAATTTGAATTATTAGAATTGCTAGCCACTGCATCAGTTCCCTGGTGCACCAGCTTCTCTGGCCTGACAGCAAGTTCTTCAGGACTCTGTTACCTGATGGGCAAGGTTTGGACTTGTAATCAATGAACACAACTCTGCAGGGTCCAGCCCACTGGCTCAACAGTCTCAGAGGTCATTACGTTTCTTGTTCCTTTAAAGTGACAAGATGCAGCAGCTTAGCAACTTGACTGAGGTTGACAAACCACCTACTTCAAACAAAACACTGAGTTGTTGTACCTTTACCATAAACCAAGTCCATTAACAAAGCAGCATAGGTTTAAGTGATACCATATAAAAACAATCAAGATAAAAATGGCATAAACAAACTTAACATAACCAGCTATAATTCTTGTTCAAGATGGTTTCCTTACTTACAGCAACTTCTCCAGTGTGACTGGATCCACCCTTAAGAAATCACGGTCCTGGTTTCTTTGTTCTCTAAAGGGATGGGTAACTTAGGAGTTCGCTCTCCCTCTCTTTACAGTCCAGGAATCCTTTTGAAATGTATTCTTCTGAGAGGTCTCCCCAGATAAGGTTCTTTCCCCTGCTGTCTGGTGTAGACTGTTGGTTCTTTCCCCACTCATGTTTTTTTTTATAAGTGCAAATTATCTCTTGCTGCAATCTCCAATGGGCAAAAATAGCCCACTGGTTGAGGTGTTGGCCTTTTTTCCTTTGTCTGGGGAAAATTTGTTTATTAAGATATGTCATGCAAGAATATTAATGATCAGTGAGTTATTAGTTCTCTAATGATATATTACATGCCACTTTTTAGGTAAATAACATGATAACAGTGTGCTCTGTGACACTGGGTTACTCTTAGGGGCACCACCAGGTAGTTGAACATCTAGCTATTGCTAGTCACTCCTGGGAATAATGGTATACACAATAACTGTGCTGCAAAGTAAGTTATTTATTTATACATGCAGCCTAGTAAAGTGTAACTGGAACCGTTTTAGAAGGCTGACACTATATTAACACAAACATTTTTATTACTGTAACTGTTCTGTAAGGGTCTAATTAAAATTAAGCTCTCATTGATGTGACTTCACTGCGTGTTAGATAAAGCTCTTCATCTTGCTGCATTGTGAAATTCGTCCTTAAATACTGCATTCACCAGCAGCATTTTTGTTCCCTCTTGCTCTTCTTCACTTCTGGAGATGTGATAAGTGGTGTTGTTCTAAAATACACTGTCCCCTTTTCAGAGGGCAACAGGAAACCAATCTCCTATTCAGAAAGCTCAATAAAGCATCTTCCTTAGGCATTAAATTCAACAGTAGGACATAATCTCAAATTCGGAGAAAATGAGATCTCTTTGCCAGGTTCTATCTTATCAGCTGGGAAGCCTTTATCAAGGCAAATGGATATTGTTGTAATTACTTTTCTGAAACCGTTCCCTGATAGAAAATTATTTTCCCTGATTAAAACCTGGTTTGCCAGATAGAGGCTTGAGGCTTAAAACTAATTTTGAAAGGGCTGCAAGCAGGGATATGATTTCATCTTTCATTTTCTGTCCCTTTTAAATCATGTTCTCTTGTTAAGATTTTTCCATTTCATTTTGTGTTCCCTAAAAACAATGAACTTCTAAATCTTGTGTGGTCATCTTGGGGATTTTTAATTTATCTTTTTGGATATTGATTTGAATGACCACACGCACACTGGCTGAGGGGGACAAAAGATATGGAATAGATCAGACTTTTCATAACCAAATTTAAACTGAAGTGACACTCCAGTTTTAGGTTTATTTTATAATTGGACCCTATTCCCAAAAGGTCTTGTTTACATGGACAGTGCTGCAGCGACTCAGCTGCACTGCTGGAATACGTTTGGTGAAGATGCTGTGTGATGACGGGAGAAGTCTCTCCTGTTAGCAAGAGAAGCTCTCCCACCAACACAGCGCGGTTCACACTGGTGCTGATGTCAATGTAATTGTCGCTCAGGGGGGTGGTTTATTCACGCCCCTGAGCGACATAGATTTATGTTGACATAAGCTGAAGTGTAGACATAGCCTTTGTCTCTGAAAATTTTAAATGAACTTAAGCTCGAGTATGTGTTCGTCATCTAAACCATGGCAGAACATGTACAATCTTGACTGGTGCTGGCATGAAACACAGTGAAACTCTAGGAAATTTTGACCGAGTTTTGGACTGAGATTTTTGGGCTCACTTGAACTCAAAATTCAAAAGCCTTAAGTGCACAGTTTAACTATTAAAATATGTTTGGTTTGTTGTTACCTCATCCTCTGTTCATCTCCAATCTACTGGTTTATCCTGCAGTTGCATGTTTTCATTAGCCACGACTGTAAGTTTTCTGGGGTTTTTTGTTTATTTTAGAGCAGGTATCATGTCTTGTTCCTGTACACATAACTAACACAGTAAAGGTCTGACCTTGCTTAAACCTCTAGATACTTCTGTTTGTATCAATAACTACTAACAAAGCAAAATGCTGTGGATGCAAAACCATGCAGAGGAGACTGAAAAAAACAAATATTTGCACCAATTCCTTGATTATTTTACACCATTCTAATACAGCATCTTTTAACTTTTCTGTTATGAGTTCCAGTTTGGCCCAGCTCTCTCTGGCAACTGACAAATACTGTCTTCTAATGTCCTATCCCTCTTAGAAAGAGCTTCACAGCCCCGAACCTACCGTCAGCATCAGCTATCCTTCTTAGTGGAGCTGTATGCCAAAGCTGTTATCTTAGCAAGCAGGGCAAACTAGCTACTGATTCTATTTGATGATTCAGAAATTCCTGCTGAGGGACTGAGTTCGTTGATAAGAGCCACTTGGGTATAGGTACTCCTGGGGGAATTCTGAGCCACAGCGCATGTGCAGAATGTATGTCCCCCCACAGGTTTCTTTGCCTCCTCGCAGAAATATGACTTTCCGATGGGGAAGCAAAGGGAAGCCATGAGCAGTCATGTGACCCTCCCCAGAATATGTTTCAGGTGCCCAGGGCAGCCAGCAAATCACTGGGGAGCAGGAGTCAGGACTGGAAAAGACCTGGCTCGTGGCACCTATCCTGCACCTGGTTCAGATGCTAGTCCCGGCTGGGGAGGATGGGACTTCCTCTTCCCCCTGCATGGCATCTGGTGCTGGGTTTCTCCCCCGGCTGCAGGAAGCTCTGCAAACTGCCCCTCCCAACCCCTATCTTCCTGCACCCATCCCTCCTCAGCTTCACAGGGAGGGATCACCTGTACAGGAAGCTGCACCCCATCTGCCCAACCCCCGTGCATCCAGACCCTCTCTTACTCAGACCCTCCTGCCAAGCCTCACCCTCCCCACCCCTGATGAGACAAACTCCCTTCTGCACCTGGACCACTCCCACTGAGTCACCTGGATCCCTGTCCCACTGAGCCCCACACACCCAGGCCAAGCTCTGTCTCCCCAGTGCATAGACCTCCTGCTGAGCCCCAACCACCATCACTCCCTTCAGAGTCCCCTTACCGTTGCATCCAGATCTCCCCCCGCCCCCCCACAAGCCCCTGTGCATCCAGATCCCACCTGCAGATGGATTCCCCCACTGACCTGCACACCCCCAGATTGTCCCATGCAGAAAAGCTGCACAGTGATCTCTCAGCCTGTGCTTCCCAATGCCATGATGGAGCTTTCATATTTATTTGACAAATAAAATTTTGCCGAATTTTAAAATATTGTGTGCAGATTTTATTTTATTTTTATGTATGTATTTTTTTGGTGCTGAGTTTTTTTTATTCTTTGGTGCAGAATGCCTTGAGGAGTAGGTACAGATCAGCTCATGATTGCTTGGCACAGGACAAAGTTGTTTTTCCTACCATTTTTATGCTGTACTTTTCATTTCCAGATGTCAGCTTTTCTCAGTTATTTCCCTCCCCCTCACACACTATATTTGTATAATCATTTTAACAGGCCTGGATTTACAACTTTTGGGCCCCTATGCACAGCATCTTCAGTGCCCTGCCTCTGCCCAAGTTCCCTCTAAGCTGCACAGCCACGCGGCAGGCTATCAAAGGCTGCATGCTTCTCGCCCAGCCCAGCCCTGCTGGAGCTTCTGTGGCCAGGGAGTTGTGCCTGTCACTAGGCTGCAAGTTGCTATGGCAAGAGAGGGGCTGAGGGAGCCCCCCTCATCCCTTTTCCCTTCCTCCCTGCCCCAGGCAGCCTGAACCCCAAACCTCTCAGCCTCACCCCACAGCCCATTCCACCTGCCAGAGTCCTCTGCCCCAGCCCTGAGCCCCCTTCCACACTCTGAACCCCTCGGCTCCACCCCCGCCACGCATCACCTCCATATTGGTGCCCATAACCAAATTCATTCCGCACATGGATGTAAACAATTAGAGGGAGCACTGCCCTCCCCCGCCCCACCCCGCCTAGAGCTGATCTTCGTGTTTACCATAAAAAATGGAATGAAGAGAAATATAAACACAGCCTCCCAGGAAGGCAAACACATGTGCACCTAGCCCAAGTCGGGGTGCAGCCCACCTGCCCCAGGTGAGGTGCAATGAGGGGACTGTACCTCTCCCCATGGTGAGTAGTCCCCCAGGTGTCTTCCATTCCTCCTGCAGCCTGGTACAGCAGCCGCACTCCGGCTCTGTCCATGCAAGTGAATGGGGTGCCAGCCACGTCCTTCTCTTTCCCTCCCTGGCATGGGGTGGGGGCAGCAGGGCGGCCAAGATTGGGAAGGGGCTGGGATGCCGCCAGCACCTTCAGCAGCTGGCCCACCGAGCCACAGCTCACTGCAGGCCCAGGTGGGCTAACTTGGGTGCTCACCTTACTCTGATCCACATGCTGGGCAGCCCCAACCTGCACCAGGAGCCTGGTTGCCCGCAGGGGAGCTGTAATGTATTAACTTTTAGGCACCCCTAGAATACCAGTGCCCCTAGGTACGTGCCTCCTGTGCCTAACTGGACATCCAGCCCTGCTTATATAGCATCCTATGTTCCTGGATAATTATCCCTTATATAGCACAGTACAAACATTAACCAAAACTTAGCTTACAGAGGTGCTGTTAGGCAGTCAGTATAGTGTAGTTGATATACAAGAAACTGGGAGCCAGGCAATCTTGAGTTCAAATCCTGATTCTTACTCACGCACTGTGAAACTTTGAACAATCATTGCTTATCTCCCTCAGTTTACACATCTATAAAATGGAGATAATGTTCTTCTATTGAGGGCCATGGGTATAGTATCTGAACACCTTCCTACAGTAGGAGAAAAATGCTGTTTGTCCTTTTTCGGAAGAATGTGTTGGAGACTGGCTAGTCATTGTTTCTGTAGGTAGAGTGCTGCTATATGGACTAGTTGAGGCTGGAGCCTTTACAGTTTACGTAAGCAAGTAATTAACATTACCATGATGGTTAGTATTCTCTGTACTTAGTCCTGTATGCCACAACATGATTATTCAGCACATGTGAGACGGGAGAAGGCTGGGAAAAGTGATATGCCTGCAAACACTCATCAGGATTATGAAACCATCGAAGGAAAGAGTAGAGACTGGAAAATTGTAGATGGGGGAGGGGAAAGCTTCTGGGCTTTCAGTGAAGTGTGTTTAATTTAACAAGTGCACTTCTAGTTGGAGATACATACTTTCTTTAGTATGGCAAGGCTCAGAATGAAGCTGGCAAAGCAGGCAACGTGCTTTGAAAGTAAGGCTGTTGGCTTCAACTTCAAAACAACATAGTTTCCCATGATAGAGAGAGATGCTGTTAGGATTAGAAAGAAGTTTTAGGCCAGGATTTAGGTTTTACATATGTGGTCAAGTCACCACTTGGGTGACTATCAAAGGCCTTGCCTACATGTCGCATCCCTACTACAGGGATGCGACATGTTGACTGTGCTAAATGTGTTCTGCACAACACATTAACATACTCTATAATTCACAGCCCTGTTACCCACACTGCAGTGCAGTGTAGAGAGGCCACCCTTGGTGTCAGTTAATGGAATCCACCCTGCAAACCAGGAAAAAGCCCATTGAATAAACAAGATTTCCTACTTGTGCAGCAGGGCGAGTTGCATCCTCCATGATTTCCCCTCAGCCCCGTCTCCTCGGAGTAACCTTTCTTTTCTTTAAAGGTGCAATACCTAGGAAACCGAATGTCTGTCTGCTATGCATATTCCACACATTCCATTGTAATGTGGTAGTTAATTCTTCAGCTGCTGAGCCATTCTAAGATGGGCTGGAGTACATACCCCATCCTGAACCTGAAAGGGTTAACATGTACCGGGGAGGCCAATTCACCCATCTGGCTGCACCTGGATGGTAAGGCAGGCCTAACTGAAGATGAAGTCCAGTTGTGAAAGTAGCTGTGTGGTGTCTAGTGTGTGGTTCTTTTCTTTCTAAAAAGAGGGTGCAGGAAGAAAGGGAAGGAACTTTGTTGTCCTTCTCTTGGCACTAGAGAGTAGGCGACTGACTGACAGGATTTGGTTGGGAAGTTGGCCTTGGGGTCCTCTCTTGGGTAGAGAAGTCTGTCTGGAGGCCAGTAGAAAGATGAAGCAGCCACTGGGAGTGCAGCAGGCTCCAAGGATAATTTTTGCTAAAGGGCAGGCTCTGGATTTCTGGGGGGAGAGCCCAGGGAGTGGCTCAATGGAGAAACTGAGCAGGAGAAATTTAGGAGGGATGAAAGGTCAAACTTCAAGAGGGTGTAAATTGGTGTAAGTTTTGTACTTTGGGATTTTAATGGGCATTGCAGGGCAGAGCCTTGCAACTCCCGGCTCTGAAAAAATAGTTACTTAAAGATGCGGCGGGAGAACTCTGCTGACAGTTGATGATAGGAAAAAGTCTAGGAAGGCAGTAGCAAGGAGTCGGAGTGGACCTTGGCTGTTGGTTATAGGGTCTCTGAACTGGAATCCGGTGTAGTGGGAGAGTTTGGGCTCCCCTAAAAGCCACTGGGGGAAGGTGGTGTGAGGCCCTTGAGATGGAGATAAGGATGACTGAAAAGCCCTGAGCAAAAGTTGAGGGCCAAAGACCTGATTTGAGCATGTTGGACTTTTTGTTACCTTGGAAGGGGTAGAGTTAAAAGGTGACCTAGCCAGAGGGCTGAGTTGTGAGGAGAAGCAGACTCATGCTGGCCAGGAGCACCAGTCAGCAAGGGTGCTAGGGATGTCAGAGCTGATAAACCATGCCCAACCATGAGGGGTTGCACCAGCAGTGAGACTGCTCTTCTACATCAGAACTAAGGGCCCCCATCCTGAAGTCCTTGCAAGCTCCCATTAACATCCAAGAGCTCAACGTGGTGAATGAGTAAGGACCGCAGGCTCAGCTCTTGCTTGAAACGTTAGTTTTACTTTCATGGACTTAAACAATTCTGGATGACTTTATATGAGAACTGTTCAGTGGACGGATGACTCTTATTACACAGGTTGAGTTTAATGGGATTTGAAACTGCTGGCGCAGTAGCCTTGGGTGACACTGTGTGATAACAGCGATGCTTATCTCCGACCCAGCTTGTGTCGGGATGTTCTTTCCTCCAAATCTCAAATCCGTATGTTACAAATGAGGAAGACGTTTCCTTTGAATCTTGCTAATTTGTAAAGGCCAAAGCACAGCCGCTTGTAGTTGTACATCTTTCTTTGCAATGCCTCAGCAAGTTCACAGGGCTGTTTGATGGAAAGTCTCATTAGGGACCTAGTCCACTTCGCATGCTGCTATTGAAATGAAAGTAAGAAGTACAAGGACGAAGATTTTCTTCATTTAGGGCAAACGAGGCGCAATGTTGTTAAAGCGCTCACCATCCTAATTAACTCAAGGGAAAAAATATGGGCAGAGCTTGATGGTTTCCAACATCAGGGAGCTGCTATCATTATTGCTGCCCAGCTAACAAAAATAAACTAACCCCTTCAGGGTGCTGCAGGGAGGCTAAGTCAGGACTTTGTCAAATGCCCAAGTTCACCAGCTGATATTTTTCTGCAATGCAAAGAGTTTGAGTTTAATTTGTCGGATTATTTTTTTCTTAAACTTTTCATAATTTCTTTTACTGAAGGAAAAAAAAAAGGGACATGCATGAGAAAAGAACTAGTCCTCCGTGTAGAGGAGTTCAGTGTTTATAGGCTTGCAAAAATATATCCCCCATCACTGCCTCCTTCAAAGATAACTACAGAAACAATTAATTCTGGTTAAATCAATGTAAATGCATCCAACTTTGCTTCACTGTCTCTGTTGTGAGCTTTTACTAATCTCCTAATATGGATTATGGGGGGAGGAGGTGTCTACAAAGATCTTCCTAGGATTTCCTGGGGCTGGGAAATGAGGAGCTCAGGGAATTGGGTTATAAATAAAGGTTTAAAATATTAAAAACATAATTCAGCCACAGGAGGATGTAAATCTTCCTGCTTTAGGACATGGACCAACCTCAGACATAAACTAATCCTCTGTGTCTCTGAGGAAAAGCAGTAAATACTGTTATCCCATTTTACAGACGAGGAAGCTGAGGCAGAAAGGCCAAGTGCTTTCCCAAGGCCACACTGTGAGTCAGTGATAAACCCTGGCTTAGAAACTGGGATCTTGCTTAGGCACAACTCCATGCTCATTCCTCTAACCCGCGCTGTCTGAGAAACTTCCCTCTGGACACGTTATACAATCAAAGTCACTCTGGCACCAGTCTGTGCTCTCAGTGAAGCAAATGGAATTCTGTAGCTGAATTCAGCAGGAAGACTGGGTCTTCCTTTATTTTTCTTTAAGATCTACAGTTTGGTCCACACGGAAGGTCAAAATTCAAATATGTGTGTGTCTTGGCCAAATTGGTAATGGGCCACGGAACCGGAAGGTCTTCTGTTTAGACATGGTTTTAGAATGCTGTTTTGTCAAAACTGAAATGTTCCGTAGGCATGTATTGGTTTTGACAAATGTTTCTTAGGTTTAGGATAGCGAGGGGAGAGCGATTTCATTGGGGGAAATTCTTTGGATGAGAGAGATGCTATCCACTATTCTGAGACCAGGTGGTTAGTGCACACTCATGGGATGCGAAAAACCCAGATTCAAGTCCCTGCTCTGCCTGACTGAATCTGAGTGCCCTAACTACCAGCTATTGGCTATTCTGCGGTGGGAGAACCTTGTTTCTTTTCTCTCTCACACACAAAAATCTTGTTCATGTTTTTAAACATCAGTTCTTGGATTTTTGTTTTTGCAAAACAGAATTGTTGTTTTCTGGCAAGCCCGTGTTCTCTGCTTCTGGAAAGTGGTGCACACTTTTCGAGTTGGTTTGGTTTGGTTTTTGCTAAACACTGAATAAATACTGAAGAAAGATATGCTTCCTGCTCTGACAAGCTTACAATGTATGGCCTAACCCTTTGAAGTTAAGAGCAATATTCCTACTGAATTCAATGAGATTTGAATTGGGCCTTAAGAAGACATATACAATGGATGAAGAAAAGAAACAAATACCCCAAAATATAAATATTTTTTTTTGTTCATTCGTTTTTTTTGTTTTCTGCCTCTCTATTCCCCACAAGACTATCACTTGCCAGGAGATTTCTTGTAGGTGTCACAGCAGAAGTAGGTCTTGAGAAGGGATTTAGAGGAGACTAAGGTAGTGTCTTTGTAGATCCATTCAGAGACTGTGTTCCAAGCAGGAATCTACCTTTTGACTTTATTTGGGGCTTTGGATCAGCCCCATTATCTCTTTGCATGTACGTCTCTGTTCAGCCTTTAAGAAAGCAATATGTTTAGGATCAGTTCTGAAATACACACCTGTTCTTCCAGTACATAGGATCCTATCCAAAGAACAGATGGTTTATTTGTGTTCTGCTGTAGCCAAGTAATAAATGCGACCCTGCTTCAGTAAATGTTTCACTTAAGCTTATTTTTGAGGCACCTGCACAATCAAATCATTCAGTGATAAGTGTAATTCCCTTCTAATGAGTTCTTAAACTTCACATCACGTGTAATTAACAAACACATTTAACTGATACAATTGTTGCAATACTCAGCCTATTAAGTGCAAGTAGTAGCTAGGCTCTGAGCATCTGTTTTAATTTCTCTTCCTAATTTTGTTCCAGAGTGACACACACACACTCCCCATTCACTTCAGTGGGAACTTGTTTGATTATAATGATGTCCGTGTAAGTTGCTGTCCCTGGGAAGCACAGATGGTGTTTCTTTAAGCCTCAGACATGACACAGTTAATTATAATTAAATGGAGGCAAATCTCAGGAGGACTTTGCGTTCGTTCCTCCACTTTTTATATGTATTGTGAATTTAAGTTTGGGAGCCAGAGGCCTATTGTGAAAGTTTTTGTAATGTGAAGTTATAATAGTCTTGGATTTTACTAGAGTATTATCATGCAAACAAACTTACCAGCTCTGTGACAATTTGACATGAATGTACTCAATATTATCCATTCCTGCCACTGCCACTGACATGCTTTCTGACCTTGAGGGCAGGTTATCTGCACGGTGCTTTTCTATCTCAAATGCTGTGTAAACATGGATTGAGACAGTCATGAATTAGAATCTGCCCCTGCAAACCCTTACTTATGTCAGAGAAGTCCTCGCTCATCTCAGTGGTCATATACAAGGCCTTGTGTACCATTGATGGGTCCAGTGAAGCGAATGGAAGTCTGTCTTCACTTCCGTGGGCTTGGATCAGGCCCTAAACCTCCAAGTGCCGTGATTTACCCATCTGGAAAATGAGAATAACTCTTGTCTACATCACAGGGCTGCTGAAAGTTTTAATTAACTGTTTGCAAGGAGCTCTGATCTTCTTCAGAAGAAGATGCATTCTATATACATAAACTGTTATTAGTAGAATTTTCAAACATCACTTAAAAGTAATAAAATTAGTATACTCCTTAAATCAATAGTGAAAATAGTATTGGTATTGGTAGGTCCTCTGGTGCAGAACAAGAGTGGTAACTATGGAGAGGGGAGGGATAGCTCAGTAATTTGAGCCTTGGCCTGCTGAACCCAGGGTTATGAGTTCACTCCTTGAGGTGGCCATTTAGGGAACTGGGGTAAAATTCTGTCTGGGGATTGGTCCTGCTTTGAGCAGGGGGTTGGACTAGATGACCTTCTGAGTTCCCTTCCAACCCTGATCTTCTATGAACTTGTACACCAATAGTAACACCAGGAAAGCGTTAAGTAGATGTATATTTCATACTACTCTTGTGGAATACCTGTCTTTCTTTTAAGACTGAAAGGACCTCAGTTCAAGTGTCAGTTGGGAAGAATCTTGATTTTATTTATTTCCTACATAGCCGTAAGAAAGTGTTGAAGGAGATTTATGGCTATCATTAGCCACTTCCTTTAGGCTCTCTTTGAGCTTGTGTGAGCTGAATGGAGTTGGAATGACTCTGCCAAGAATATAGTTTCCAATATTTATGTAAAAAAAAAAAGCCCCCAATCACATTTTTTTTTCTTTTATTGCACTAGTCAGACTGAACGTTTGAGACTGCTTTTGGCAGACTGCAATAAAAGCCAAGGTGCTAAGAGGTTACTCAAATAAAAGTATTAGATTTCCAAGGCAAGAAGGGACTATTTTGTTAGGGTGACCTCCCATATAAGACAGGCTGTAGAACTTCCTCCAAATAATTCCGAGACCGTAATTTTTTTTCATCCCATCTTGTTTTAAAAATTGACAGTAATGAATAATCCAAGAGGCTCAAATAAAATGTTTTAAATGAATTCTTAGGGGATAAACCCCTCTCTTCCCATCTTTGTGAAAACCATCTTATATTGACACAAATGGCACTGGGTGCACTGGAACCAGATGGGAGTATTTGGGGAACTGACACATGTAGTCTGGACAGCCTGTGTATTTCTGTGCATAGTGATGGTGCAGACCATGGGAGAATTTTGGATCTAGCACTATGCAGCTCAACTGAGGGCAGGTCCACGCTACAGAATTACTTCTGTATAAGTACATCACTCAGGGGTGTGAAAATACTGCTGAGTTTCATAGTGACATTGACTTAAGTTCCAGGGGAGACAGCGCTATGTCAGTGAAAGAGCGTCTTCTGTTGACACAGACACCACCCCTTTCGGCGGTGGAGTCACTAAGCCAACAGGAGAGCACTCTCCCGTCAGCCTAGAGTGTCTTCATTAAAGCACATCAGTGGCACAGTTTCACCAGTACAGTTGCACCGATGCAGTGTTTGATGCGTCGACTTGCCCTGAACAATTCCCCTCCTCACATTGCGGGCAGAAATGTATAAAGCATGATGGTTATTGCAGGCCTTAAGAACTCCGATGCCATGTGGATGGGTGACTATATAAAATCTTGTGATAGGCCTGACACTGTGCCTCAGTGTGTCTTGGCTGAGAATACCAGATTCAGGACAGAATTCTGAGAAATAGAGCAGAGACACCTCAACCTGGTGGTTATTCTGTCAGTGGAGATTACCGAAACAGTAACATAAATTAGCTTCTGTATCGCCACACTGGTCAACAAGAAGCCAGAAATGCAGTCCCCTTGGCTCACCACCCAGATAAATGGTCTGTATGATCAATAGTTACCAAAACCCAGTATAATCAGGTATAGGGTCTGTCCAATCCCAAAGAATCAGCCACTTAGCTAGGTCAATATATAACTCAGCTCTTACCTAATAATCACACTGATGCCAATCCTTTAGTAAGTAAAAACTGAAGGCTTAATAGTGTAAGAAAAGAGAATTATTGAATGGTTAATGAATTCTAGACATACAAGTGATTTTCAGTGCTCATAGATCAGGCTCATAGCTGTGATGGAATAAACTGCTAGCTTGGGGGTCATCAGTCCTTGTTCAAAGCTTCCTTATTAGAAATCCAGTCCAGAGAAATGTAGCAGAAAATGAAGACAATGGGGAGATCTCTCAGGGTCTTTTATACCCTTTTCGTATAGCCCTGTAGGTGGAAATTTACTGGCCCCCACACACACTCACTCTCTCATGTTCTCTTGAAAAAATGGATTTCTTAGCTTAATTCTTATTGAACTCTTAGCAGGAAAGAGACCTTCAGTGTAACCGTTGTAGATACAATCTAAAATCAAAGGAAAATGCTTCAGTAATTTAAATCTAACAACACATCACCAATTAAGTATTCATGTGCAGAGCTGTCTGCCTGATGGAGTTAATAGAAATATGGGGAAAAAATACTAATCCAGTTAATGGTATGTACTTTCCCAGTGTTGCTATACTGTTCATTATTTGTTAATATTTGTATGACTATTTGGAGGGTGAGGGTCAAGACTGGCTTGCAAATGATTTGTGAAATAAAGATCTAAATTCATTGAGGGATTTTTTTTTTTTTTCCTTTTGGTTCAACAAATACTATCTGAGTAACTTGGTTAAACCATTCTTTATTCAACGGAACAACCTGTCTCAGCATGGCATGTGCTCTGGTTGTTTGTTTAGTGGTTGCACGGCAGTCAAACACGGATTGTAAGTTCTGGATATATAGGCAGCCATGCTCATAGCCAGATCCATTCATCCGTCCATGTCTTGGAAACAAACAGAGCAACATATTATGTTGCTCCTTGAGTGTGTGGATGGACATGGTTTGTTTTCCTAAGTTATTTGCTTTTTCTCTGAGTAAATGTCAGAACTGAGCATTAATTCAGCATGGGTAAGCTTGTCCTGAACACTTCACTGAAAGTTGTCTTCAAGTGAAGTAACTCCAAAACTTGCTAAAAATGTTGGCTCTCCATTACCCAGTGGCCACTACTCTTTGTAGTAATTTGTGAAGTACTAAGTGGAAAGATGTTTTATAAGGAAGTTCCAAACCTTTCCCCTTCCCTCCCATCATCAGTCTATATCCATGGACATTCGGAATGCATCCAAGGTGGCATGCTCATTTATGGACCTGGGAGCGATTTGCCTTACTCAACAGAGATCTTTGAGGCTGTCCCTGCCAGCAGGTATATGGGATCTTGGAGCAATTACCACACAGGTGAGGTGCAAAATAAACTTTATTAAGAAAATGCCAAAACAGGGAAAATTCAATAGTAAGGGGCATGGGGTTTGTTAAGGTAGACAATTGGGGAGGGGTTTCTTTTAGCAAATAGTATAGGGGGTTTCAATAGTGGGGTACAATACAGTGGGGTACAATACAGTTGGTAACCAATTAACACTGAAGTATAAATGTAACAGGTAGCTAACAATTTCTATGTAAAGGGTGTGTCACAGCAGCATATAGCCAACTAACAGTTATGGGTAAAATGTGTCACAGTAGTGTAAATGTAAAATGTGAGGTGTGTTAGAGAGAAAAAAAAGGGTAATCAATGGGTTTTATGCTAGACTTCAGTAAATACAATTGAGGTTTGGGCAGCGGGAAGACAGACTTAACCACAATTATACAGAACACAAGCAAATCTATCTATGATCTAACTTAACCAAGACTACACAAATTAGCAAGTAACAGAACACAATGCAACAATTTTTTAAACCTAACTTACAGAGCACAATACAAACAATTCTCTAAACCTAACTTAACCACAAGCTATGCAAAATGGAAATTACAACTTATCTAGACTAAGAACCTGATTCTAATAGGTGCACCTTAGCAGCAGTGTGTGGGGGCGGGGTGGGGGGGGGGCTGCAAGCTGGCAGTCCAGGCAAAGGCACGCAGCTTAGCAGCAGCACAGGCTTATTTTTTAGCAGCAAAGTGCTGCGGAGTTTGAAGAGGTTTTAAGACACAGACCAAGGTTTAGCTTGAGTCTGTGCTGGGAGACAGAGCCAGCAGCTAAAATAATAAATAAACAGTATAGAGAAGATTTCACAGAGGGATTCTTACCAGTCCCCAAGGAAAGCAGCAAGGTAAAAGCAGCAAAGAAATCAGACGATGGGCTAGGTACGGTCTTCAATAATCAGGAGATCTCTCAGGCAGCAAATCGTTCTTCAGGGGGGGGGTTTTTTCAAAAAAGGGGTATGCTCAAAAATAAAACGAGAGCGGAGAAAGGACCCCCCAGAACCCCTGGCTGATCAGACCAGGCAGCAATGCAGGAACCTTCTTTCTGTTAGTTTCAAAAATGTCTGGTTTTAAAGGCAAACTCAGGCAGTTTCCTGCCAGTACTTTGATTGCTCCCTCTGATCACAGGGGAGAGAGGGGGCAGGGAAAAACTGTAGGTGAAGCACAGAGACATGTCTGGCAGAGTCCTGTGCAGTAGGTGACTCAAAAGCACATGAGGCCTATGACTCATGCCCAGATCTTAAAAACACAATAGGTCTTGCAGCTCTGGACATTGCCTACCCTACACCGAGCCCAGGTTTAACAAGGTGATAACAGGACCAACCCTTTGAACAGGGCAGTGGTCCCACTTAGCACAAGTGGCCCTCCCTTTGAGAAGGGCAGTGGCCCTGGTAAACAACTTAACAGCAAGGGAAGAGGCGGCCAAAGGAGGAGAACAAAATGGAGTATGGGGACAGCTGTAAGAAAACAATATGAAATAGGGGGATAGCTGTTACAGACAGATGCGATTTAGGAAGGAAGATGATGGCTTCTGAAATAAGTTCTTAATCAGACTTTGACCATAGTCTTGTAGCTGTAATTAGAACTCATGGGACAAATACCACTCTCTGCTTCACGAGTACCTCTTTCATAGACTGATTCTACCCAGGTAAATAAGAGCAGAATGTAACCCAATGGATAGATGCCCAGGGAGGGGATGTTAATAGAAAAGGTCTGGGGAGGGAAGAAGGTTGGAGATGCCCAAAGGAAATTGCATTTCAGCGCAATCAAATTGGAGAGGGAAATGACCCCAAAGACTACTTGCGACGTGAAGAAAATGAATAGCTGGCCTTTAAAATGTGCAAGAAGGGCTCCAGGTATCCATAAATGGTAACAGACACATTCACGGGGAGTGTGAAAATACCCATCAGGGTCACCAAGAAAGAACGCATTCTTATGACTAGAGGTTTCCTGGGCTGATGGGAAATGTGAAGCTACCCATGCACTGTCTTCAGTGGAGCAAATGGAACAAAACATCATGTTTGGAATATAATTATTGTCTTAGTATCTCATGCACACTAGAAAAGGAAAGATATTCAAATGTCAGGCTTCAAGGCCCAAGCTGCATGCCACATATGTCAGGAAAAGACTCCCCCACCACACACACCAGTGTGTATTTAGCCAGATGCATTGCTTTTGTCTGTGAAGTTTCAAATATTCATCACAACTGGAGACAGATTATGGGACCACAGTAACCAATGGATTGATCCAGTGTAGCATATCCAGATGGCATATCCTTACTAGAATATTAGCAAGTCAGGGAGGATCTAGTGCTGATGCTAGCCTGAAGCCGAATAGTTAGTTGCATGTGTCAGAAAATACAGGAGGAGGGGAAAGTAAAATATTGAGGATAAGGAATAATTTCATATGAATGAAGAATAAAGCTCTAAAACTCCCTAACTGGTGATGAGTGAAAACCCAAAAGCTTCTGGCTTGATTTGTGAAATCTTCTTGAAGGACCAGAAGATATCTATTGCAGATGAAGTGCATTCAATCCATTTTCACTTGCAGATACTTCTGAGAGTCAAGGACCTGGTCTCTCTCTGCAAGGATTCCTTCTTTCCTCATTATCTCAAACTACTTTACAGAATTAAACTGACTGTTTGTTTCACTTCCTGGATTGTGCACTGGAAACTTTTCTGAGTTGTGGTACTTGTACAGCAATTAGAATAGATGGGGAATGTACTGTCACGGTTTTTCAACAGAAATATATAGTTTTCCACGAAATCAAAATCTTCTGCAGGAAAATCACTCTTTTGGGGTCAGTTTGATATTAATCTGAGTCGGCTTGAGCTTCTGTTGTGCATCATGGGAGTTGAAAGTTTGAGTATCCCGTGTCCTCATTCTCCTTTTTTGGACCAGGCTTCCTGGCTAGATTATATCTCCCATGATCCATCAGTCTCTTCCCAACTCTGGCTGTTCTGCTGCAGCGCATCATGGGAGATGTAGTCTGGACTTCGAACCTGGCCAACAGGGGAGAATGAGTGTGGGGGTACTTGAACTAAAACTCCTATGAAGCACTGCTGATGCTCAGGAGGGTGTAGCTTACAGCTGAGCTGAAACACTTTTCAGCATCTCCTAATCAAACATGTTTTGAAACTTTTTCATTCTATGAGAGATTGATCTGGTGATTGATTTATTTTTTTCATCTCTATTTCAGATGGAAATGAATGTTAAAGTGTCAGTTTCCCACAAGATGGAAACCTCAATTTTTTGTGTGTGACAAATTCATTAATCAAACAGGAAGAACACTGTGTACTAAGGAAATGTACACAGAGTCCCCCATCAAGCAAAGCACTTAAGCATGTTTTTAACTTCATTGACAATTTTTGTGTCCTTTGAAGTTAGGCATGCATTTAAAAGCCTTTCTAGACTGGGCATACATGAGCTCACCGAAAATCATCTCCCCTTCCTCCTGACTCCGGCAAATGGTAATGTGGGGCATGGGTGGAGACTACAAGCTCCATGACTGTGCATAGGCAGAGGAATGGAGAGGGAGTTGCAAAAATGAACCTTTACCCAGCATGTAGTAGGAAGCCAAGGGAGGAAAGGTCTAAAATGAATGTCCAAATAGCATGTTCCTCAAAATTCCAAACTGCCTCCCACACATCCCCAGATGACAAATGCCCAAATGCTGCCTCCTCACTCCACAAAACATCAGTTTCCACACTGTCAACTCCTATGATGCAGTTATATGCTGTAAACATACAATCTCTGGCACACTGAAACTGGCAGGCTGGATTGTGCCCTGAGGCTCTTTACCAGTGCTCTCAATAAAGCAAATTGTACGCAGGTTACACGTTTTGCTGCTGCTTCCTGCCATGCAGAAGTCAGATTAAAATTGAGTGCATTTGTGTGTGATGGCGGTAGGTTAAGGATCAGAGAAATACCGAGAAAATGTCAGGAAATTGTCTGGCTCTTATCTGCTATAGTTACAACCTTTAATTTTGTGGAAGAAACTAACAGCACTTAGGCATCTAAATACCTGACTGTGGATGCAAACAGATCATTAGATGTATAAGTGCTATTGTGGATGCAACATAGCACCTGCATAATTTAGAGCCTGAGATCAGAAGAAGCTGAAAACTGGGACCTATCAGTATGACACAATTCATTTTAAAGTGCAAATAATATAACTGCACCCACCCACTACCATCTGATCTGTGATGAAAGTGTGTATGTATGAACCTAAAATTGCAGTGAGGTTTGTGATGCTATGAAATAAATGTCCTGGGTCAGGAGAGATGCTTGGCTTTGTGCTGTGATATTCTGTACCACGACAAAGGCTAAGATATTGTCAGAGTTATTTTTAGTAAAAGTCAGGGAGAGGTCACAGGCTTCTGTGAATTTTTCATTATTGCTCGTGACCTCTCCCTGACTTTTACTAAAAATATCCATGACAAAATGGGGACCCTGGGCAGCTGCGGGAGGGTTGAGAGTTCCAGGATCCCCCTCCCCTGGTGGCTCCAAGTTGCAGGGACCCCAGCTGGCTGTGGCAGGGGTCCCCCTTGCCATCAGTGGAGGGGCGGCTGGGAGCTCCAGGGGTTCCCCCCACCGTCCGGAGTGGCCAAGAACTGCCAGGGGCTGGCAGCTGGGAGCTGCAGATGGCTCCTGCCACTTGGGGCAGTGGGGATACCCCGCAGCTCCCTGCCTCCACAGGGGGTGGAGGACCATGCAGGTCCCAGCTGGCTCTGGCCAAAGTCATGGAAGTCTTTTTGGAAGTCACAGATTTCATGACCTCCGTGACTGAATCGCAGCCTTATTTATGACACAGCAGCCCATGTCTGTCTGTCTGCTTAAAACACAGAGATAAACATTGGTCACGTTTATCCCATGCAGTTGGAGGGTTGTGTGTTGTTTCTTTTTTTTTGGTTTGTTTTTTTTTCCATCTGTAAGGTGCATGTGCAACGGGCATATCTCAGATGCTTTAGGGCAATGTGGGGAAAGTTTTGACTAGCTCACCTTTTCCCACCACATGTCAGAGGCCAGAATGAATAGACAGGCATAAGAATAAGTGGACATAAATCTGACACCAGGAATCATTTTATATTCAAAAACCAGGAGGAGAACACTTCAGTCCCTCTGGTCATTCAATAACACACATCAAGGTGGCAATTCTTCAAAAACAAACAAACAAACAAAAAAAAACACCTTCAAAAACAGACTCCAAAGTGAAGCTGCAGAACTGGAATTAATCTGCAAACTAGACACAAACAGATTAGGCCTGAATAAAGACTGGGAGTGGTTGGGTCATTACAAAACCTAAACTTAATTTCCCCAATACTAATTTCTCCCTACTGTTACTCACACCTTCTCAACTTTCTGTAATGGAACACTCTCTTACCACTTCAAAAGTTATTTTTCCTTCTTTGATATCCTGCTGTTAATTCATTTCTCGTTAGACTGTCCTCATACTTGGTAAAGCAACCCCATCCTTTCACGTATTTATACCCACTCCTGTATTTATTTATTTTTTTTTACTTCATACGTCTGATGAAGTGAGTTCTAGCCCATGCAAGTTTGTGCCCAAATACATTTGTTAGTCTCTAAGGTGCCACAAGGACTCCTTGTGGGTGGTGGTGGTGGTGGTTTGTCGTTCTTGTGCTGATACAGACTAACACCGTTACCACTGAAACCTGTCACCATTGGGGCTGTAATCTGTCAGCTAACGATTGACTTTTCTTCTTTCATTTTTTTTTTGTCTTTCCCTGATTTGGTGTATGGTGGAAGAGCAAGGGCCAAAACAGTAATAAACATAAGACCCAATCACATCACATCGTTTAAGGTCAGGCTTGACAAAGCCCTGGCTGGGATGATTTAGTTAGGGGTTGGTCCTGCTTCAAGCAGGGGCTTGGACTAGATGACCTCCTGAGGTCCCTTCCAAGCCTTATATTCTATGATCACAGGGTTGTCAGGATTAAGTCTTTGGCTAGCCAAGTCCTAGGGCATGGCTTCACTACAAACACCGTACCAGCATAGCTATGCCAGCATAACCCTATATTGTAGTAGCGACTTATGCTGAAGGAAGGGGCTTTCCCATCAGGATAGGAACGCCACCTTCACTGAACGACCATGACTGCATCATTCTTCCTTCAACATAGCTACATTTACAATGGGAGTCAGATTAGCTTAGCAATGTCATTCAGGGGTGTTTTTCACCCCCCTGGATGAACTATAGTAGAATCTCAGTTATGAACACCAGAGTTACGAATGGACCAGTCAACCACAGACCTCAGTGTCCTATGGAACTGAAAGTATGCAGTCAGGCAGCAGCAGAGACCAAAATAAATAAATAAGCAAATACAGTACAGTCCTTTGTTTACATGTAAACTAATAAAGGGGGAGCAGCATTTTTCTTCTGCATAGTAAAGTTTCAAAGCTGTATTGAGACAATGTTCAGTTGCAAACTTTTGAAAGAACAACTGTAATGTTGTTTTTGTTCAGAGGTACAAACACCCTCCATTCCCAAGGTGATCGTAACTCTCTGAAGTTCTACTGGAGCTATGTTGACAGCTTTTAAGTGTGGATTAAGCCCAAGACGTTACGTACTGATGATTCCCCACCTCCTTCAAGGATTATTTTCTCTTCTTTTTACCATTTTATACAATTTCCAGTAGCCTTCAAGGGGTAACTTGTTGCAGCCATTAATGGCCCTTGATAACAAGACCTGGTTCCCAGCATGTGTACGTGGACTGCAATCATCCACACTTACAAAGTAAACCCTGAAGGAAGAGGAAGAAGGAAGCAAAATCCAGCCAGTCTCCACAGCCTCGAACATTGTGAGTGCAAAGAGAGAGACTTTTGCCATCCCATTCCTTTGAGGACACATATGCTATGTACTCCCACCAAGAGACAAGTAAACCAGCTTGGGTATTGTAAATATTCAGCAATACTAGTTGGCTTTCTTCAGGCAATGCTGTCATTCAACCATGAGCTGATGGTGTGATATGTGAATCGCTGGGTTAAATCGATGGCCTGTGTTGTGCTGGAAGTCAGACTGGATGATGGTGCAAATCCCTTCTGGCTTTAAAAATCCGTGGAACATGAAACTCAAAGAAAATAATATTCCTCCAATGTTTACTATTTGTAAGTTTTTGAGCCCCAGACAAACAAAACTGTTCCTGAAGTCCAAGAGATATTTGGTTTTCCTAAGGACCAGAGCCCTAGGGCGTAAGTATTTTCATAGCATCAGTGAGTTACTGTACGATCAGTGAGTTTGAGCATCTGCAAAAAGTTACAAAGCTGTTAGAAGTTCTTTCATAAAGGCTGCAAAGTGGGACTGACCTGCAAGTAATGGCCAAAGGAGTCGTACTGGGAGCCTTCATTCGTCGTTAAAACCAGACATTTCCAACCCTCGATGCTGCAGGCTTCATAAATTTGTATTACTTCCAATACAGCAAAATCCTGTTTCTCTCCCATAGTGTGGAGTAAGCATGTTACCCTGACTACACCGCAGCTTTGTCTTTCCCTACCCCCACTTCTGAAATGTTTAAATAATAAAATGCATTTTTAATTGTGAGACTGTGAACAATGTTATCTTAATTACAGAGGGGCCGAATGGGTGCATTCAGTCTGCCTGTTACAGGCTCTAATGGCAGGTATTTCTTTGCCCCCCACATGTCACGTCTCCTTTTGATTGATGAATCTTCAAAGATTGCAGCGCAAATACTACAACGTAAAGAGGTTTCATTTGTGCAGTGCAGCAAAACAAACAGCCAGGACATAGACTGACAAGTGTTTTATGCCACTGAGCAGAAAATGGTGTAAAAGTAATGAGGAAAGAGTTTGAACACCACCCCCCACCTCCAAAATTGCTCCTGCCTATGATCAGCAGGAGGATCTGAGGGTGGAAATGGACTGAATTATGAAAGCATCAGCTCCAAGACTAAGACAAGTTAGTAAATCAAAAAGCAGGATGTGCCAGTACAGGAAAAGAGAGAAATAATTAAGATTTTTTTTTTTTTGTGGCATCAGTTAGTAAAAAGGCAGGTTGCAGAGATCAAAGGAAGAACAATCACCGGTATGTTGGGATCAGTATGTAGCTTATTTTAAAAACAGATGAATCCAGATTTTTCTTCATATTTGAAACTTACAAAATCCAAAGGGAGGAGGGGTGCTGCCAGTGCATACTTGTCAATACCATTTGAGGTGGCATGGCCTAGTGTATTTGTCTTGGATGTTGAGGTGGGGATGGATTCATGGAGTTGGTGCTGTTTAATTGATTAGAATTCAGTACTTGATGTTCTTTCATTTGTTAGACTGATGCTTACTGGCTGGCTTGTCAGGATAGGGTGGGTGTTTTGTGAGTACCTTGACTGTTTCTAGACTATGCCGTGTAATTATGTAGATAGAGTTGCAGCTTATGGCCTGAGTCTTACCTCAGAGTGATTTTATATAGCTGTAAATCCATTGGCTTCAGCAGACTTATTCCTGGAGTGAGTCAGAGGAGAATTGGAGCCTACATGCATGTGGATCTAGCTGAGGATTGCTCTTCACGTTAGTGGGGAAGAGACACCCATTCAAGTGCCATGAATACTGCTTTGAAAACATTCTCTCTTTTCTTCTCCCCCCAGTTTGTGTACTGATCAGCTGAGCAGCCCAATTTTGGACTGAACTGTCAGTGATTCCTCAATTATTGCTCTTTCTTGCAAAGCATCTGGAATAGATACAGCTGTAACAGACCATTAGTCTTTATTCAAAACATGCAGACAAGCCAAACAATGGAAAATTGAAGTATTAGTTGATCCCTTGAGATTTTTGTTAATGTTGATTGGGATATAGAATTTGCAATCTGGGGGAAGTTCTGACATCCTGAAAGTAATTTTCATTCTGAATTGGAATGAGAAGTCTAAATTTCCCATGGAATGAAAATTCCAAATTTCAATTTGGAAATATTTCATTTTGATTTTTAAATATTGTAATATTCAAATATTCCATAATAGTAAAAAAAAATAATAAAATTAAGTCAGGGGAAATGGTTTTATCTTCTTGAAATATTTTGACATCAAAATGAAAGAGAAAACAACTTGTTTTCCCTCATAAAAAGTTTTGCTATAATTTGCCATGGTCCAGACAATGTTTCAGTGTCTTATGGAAAATTCTTCAGTCAAAAGTTTTCCTACTTGCTGCTTTTTTTTTTAATTGCTTCAGTCAGGAGGCATGAAAATGAAGCAATGTTCCCAACCTTTGCTACATGCTCATGCATCATAAGATTCTCAATTACTTCATTTTTTTTTTTCCAAAATAAAATGAGAGCAGTTGTCACTATGTAGTAAGCCCCATTTTATACAAGAGTTAATCATCAGGCACATATATAATGTCTGTTAACATTTCAAAAGTATGAAAATAAATAATGCCATTGTCTGCTCAGTTCTCATGGTAGTCAAATGTGTTCACAGCAAGTCCACTATGCTATCCTCTCCATTCCAGAATGTGATCATTGGTAGCTTACCATGCAGCTTCCCCTCAGATGTGGCTACAGTAACTCTCACATTTGTCACTTCCAGACCGGACTATTGAAAACTGCTGTAACTATAAATGAAGGTGCTGCAAGATGCAACAGCCCAGTTCCTTGGTAGGATGAACCATCTGGCACATCCTACCAGTGTTCCATATCTTTCATGGGTTTTAATCACTCAAGTTCCTCCACGGGTATGAGCACTACTGCATCATAGCCTGGTTCTCCATCCATAACCCACTGAGACAGCATCACTCCAGTGGAATAAGACCTCTAACAAAGCCAAGAGACAAAATATTCTTGGCCAAAGGTACCTGACTGTGGCGGGGACAGGGGGTAAATTCTGCAGAGATAAGATTGAGACAAAATCTATCACTCTCCAAAGTATGGAATTGCTACCGCTCACTACATAAACAAAACTTCCATATGGAAGTGAAGAGCAGAATCAATTATGATGTCCTCTATGGACAATGCCTTTTAAGTTTAAACTCCTGCATCCAGTGAAGAGCTGCCAAAATATTAACAACCGGTTCCCTCCTCCTCACCCCACGAGGGGGTCATGCCCCCCCAGGACTCCTGCCCCATCCACCCCCCTTCCCTGTCCCCTGACTGCCACCCTATCCAACCCCTTCTCTCATTCCTGATGGCACCTCGGGACTCCTGCCCCATCCAACCACCCCTTCTCTCTGTCCCCTGACTGTCCTTGGAGTCCCTACCCCTGACTGCCCCCCACTGCCCCATCCAACCCCTGCTCCTTCCTGCCCCCCCCCCAGGATCCTTGCCCCCATTCAATCTGCCTGTTCCCTGCCCTCTGACCACCCCAACAGTAATGCAACTCCCCTGCCCTCTATCCAACACCCCCTCCCTACTCCCTGCCCCCTTACCACTCTGCCTGGAGTGGGGGCCGGGCTGGGGCTGGGACCGAAGCCACTCGGCCAAAGCCAGGGCGCTCGGCCAGGACTAGGCCTGGATCCCAGGAGCCGGGCCAGAGCAGTGCAGTGCCTGGAGCCCTCCTCCTGCTCTCACCCCTAACCCCTGCCCCAGCTCACCTGGGTGAAGCTGCTGCTTCCTTCTCAGCCCTCCCAGGCTTCCTGCGTGAACAGCTGATTCGTGGGAAGCTGGGGAGGGGGAGGAGAAGCTGGGGGAGCATTCAAGGGAGGAGGCAGAAGCAGAGTGAGGCGATCTAGGGCTGGGGGAAGAGGAGGGAGCTGCTAGAGCTTTTGTTAAATTTAAAAACCCTTTTCGAACCAGTTGTCCCTGGTGGGACAACCGGTTCTAAACGGGCTTCTAAATTTAACAACCAGTTTCTGCAAACTGGTGGGAATTGGCTCCAGCTCACCACTGACTGCATCTAATGTTTTGGTATTATGATGACAAGCACTTCGGAAGCACCTTGTACGTGGGTACAAGGGAGTATTTTGAAAAGCGCTTGTGTGATTAAAGAGCAAAGCTCATTGACTTCCAATGGGTCTTATATTCCTCAGTCATTTGTGGTGGGATTTTCCAAAGCACCTGGGTCCATAGTGTTTTTTCTTCATTCTGCTCTCCCATACCAAAGCAAGAGTGAGAGTTCACTGCAACTCTGCTGTCTGGCCCTCAATTCCTTTAGCAATGGTAGGCTTCTAGAGAAATACAAGACATTACAATCTTTTAAAACAGCCACCTCTACCCTCTCTTTTGGAAGAGAAATCAAATACAGTAGACATGCTAGACTACAAAGTTTCATGTTGCATTTAGTTTCCTAAAGCCTCTCTGAGCACAGAAAGTTGTCGCTTAAAAAAACTGTTTTGAAACCCAAATGAAGATTTTAGACTTCCGTAGATTGACTTCCAAGGTTCCCTCCTAGACCTGAGGAAGTGTAATGTAATGGCTCTGCACAATACTTAGAGATGATTCCACTTTCTTTAGCTAAGAGTTTTTCCTTATGTTTATGAATAACTTTATTTTATAATTGGTTAATTTGTTCTCTAGTGAAAGTGGCAATATGTAAAAGTGTACTACTTCCAGAAGTCTGATAGAAATTCCAGCTGGTATAAAGCAAATTAGTTCTTGGAGTTTAAGTGCTAAAGTAAATGCCCTTTTAAAGATAATTTCCCTCTTTACCTCTTACTTTAGGGACAGTAATGAGACAGCAACATCTGCCAGATTGTCTTTTTTTAAACATTCTCCATATTCCTCCTAATTTAAACATGTTATATCCCATATTTATCACATGTGCAATCATAGACCTTCTTAAAGAGGAGGCATTTATTAAAGACATTAGCAACATCTGCAGGCAAAGAAATAGTTTCCACAAAGCATGAGTTCCGGCTCTGTTTCTAATGTTTGCCAGAGACTACACCTTGTTTTGTATTCCACACAGCACAGAGACGTCTAGTGGCTGTGTAATACGCTGCAAGTAAATATAAGTAAAATATTACCCCACTATTGACAGGTATCAGGGGGTAGCCATGTTAGTCTGTATCCATAAAAAAAAACAAGGAGTCCAGTGGCACCTTAAAGACTAGCAGATATATTTTGGGCATAAGCTTTCATGGGTAAAAAACCTCAATTCTTCAGATACCCCACTACTGCGGATTTCTTTTTCCACATTAAGTTTTTTGTTGTGTGTGTTTTTTGCCAAATTGCAAACTTGGCAGTGTTGACAATGTACCAGGAAAGTTTGTTTTCTTAACATATGGGCAATTAGCTAAATCCAAAATACTGTGAAAGTACAAACTGTAGCTTATTAATCATATTCATTACTGTAGTGCCTAGAGCTCAACCGAAATAGGAGCCATATTGCACTAGACACTGTACCACTCCCCATCCATTACCATGGATACATACTTGGGGCAGCTAGCCCCTCCTGTGGCAATAGTTGTGCTAGCATGGACATGTCACATTGAGCTGGTATTTACACCTGCCAGCTCTTGTGTGGAGTAGACAAGACAGACACAGGATGAGGAAAAGCGAGAAAACTTAGAAAGAGGGTGATCTGTGATGGCCAGATACACCAGTTCTATGATGGGAGGTGGATGAGCTGAACTAGACAAACGCACAGAGATGAGGGGGCCGGGGGAGAGCAGGTGAGAATGAGAGGGTGTGACAAAGTCAGGCCGGACGGTTGCAAGAGAGTCCTGGAAGGTCGATATATCAGCCCTAGAATGTTAAAGGCCCTTTTTCTATAAGCTCAGAAGGGGTTAAGGCAGGTAAATTAGGGACACCTGAATCTAATTAAGGGCTGTCTGAGGCCTTTAAAAACCCCTTTCTGGGGAGAGCAAAGGAGAGAGAGACAAGCTAGTGGCAACAGGAAAATAGGCTGTTCCAGAGTGAGCTGCTGTATTCCTTCTTTATAGGGAACCCAGCTAAACCTGGGTGTCTGCTGGGGGAAAGACTGATACCCCAGGGCAACCAATCAGATGGCATTTTGCCCCAGCAATGTGGGCACCGAAAAGTACTCTCAAGCAACCCCCCCTCCCAGGGGGAGATGGAAGACTGTTTCCTTTTCTTTGGTGGAGGATCACCCTTTGGGCTGACCCTCAGTCCTACCCTGAAGATAGGACCAAGGGAGAACAGAAAGGGGAAGGCATACCCTGCCTGAGTGGGGCTGATTACCCCAGGCCCGCCATCGCCAGAGGGGGAAACGCTAAGTCTGGTGAGAGAAGAGAGGTGCTTTGCCACAAGGGGTAGAAGGTAAGAGGGATATGTGAGTAGTGACCCTCAGAGGAAGGGAATGTGATTTGGGACAGACGAACAACCAATCAGCACAGGCTACAGACAATCTAGTCTCTGACTGGCTTCTCCTTTCAGGTCATTTCCAGGTCACATAGCTGAGAGACGAGAAAACACTGTTCGGGTCCCAGTGTCCACAAAGTGGGGTCTCCCTGTTGGAGCTGGTTAAGAACCTTTCAATAAAACTTTTGTTTTGTTTGGAAAATGCAGATTTGTCTACACCAAAACTTTTCACGGCTATGTATTTATTTCAACTAAACTTTCATTGAGAGGCTTCTTAGGTTCACGATGGAATTTCTGGTCAGAGAGGTAGACATTCAGCTCTCACAGACTAATCAATAGCCCAGTAGTTAGGTTTCCTACATCCCAGGTGAGTGCCCTAGGTTGAATCCCTGCTGTGAAACTTTCTGTTTGCAAAAACTGTTGAATGATCTCATCCTGACGCAGAATGGAATGCTGTGTGAAATCTCAAAGTTTTGCAGGATGGGAAGATGGTTTCCCACTCATTTGTACTTGCCGGACAGTTCTAGGTCTGATGTGGTAAAGCAAGAAATATGGCCCCAGCTGGGATCCATTTCACCCTTCCCCTCTCACATAGCGCTCAGTCCTTTCTTTTTCCACAGCCACATTAGGCTATGGCTATGCAATAAGCAACACAGCTGTAGCCGCAGCTATATTGCTGTGGTCTAGACACTTGTTAAAGTGACCAGGAGTTTTTCCACTGCTGTAGTAAATCCATCCCCTTGAGAGGTGGTAGCTAGATCAATGGAAGAATTCACTGTGGCTTAGGTCTGCTTAACTGTCTCTCAGAGGTGTGATCTTTTTCACACCCCTGGGTGCCATAGTTAGCTTGACCTAAATTTTAGATTATGCCCAAAAGCTGAAGTTAAACTTTAACAGTAGCATAAATATATGTAGTTGATTAACTGGAAAGGAATTTGTTGTACAGAATTCAATGCATTGTAAATAACAAAACAGAAAAGCAAGCCCAGCTAACAGCAGTCTTGAATTCTGATCTTTTATAAAAATATGCAGGTATAATACAGAGCATGTGTTCTCTAGTGTATGCTATAGAAGACAGACTCTGTAGTGTCAGACTTCTATTTCCTTACCAAGATTGACCTCGCTGAGTAATGGAGGTTCTTTTGTGATGGAGTTACTCAAGAGCTGAGATGTAGTGTTTGGAAATCTGCTTGACTCCTTGTGTGAAATTTACAAAAGAGTTCAGCACTTTCTTCTGGAGGGTAACCAGCTGCCGATGTGAACAATAAACATTCAGTTAGCTTTACCTCATGTCTTGACAGCTGCAGGCATGCCTAGTCTACATTGTTCATTTTTAGTGAGTTTAGCTACATTATGGTCCGCTCATTTAATCCTAATTTGCTCAAAACAGTCATTGACTTCATTTGCGGTTCTGCCGGAGTAAGGAATTCAGCATCCAGACTGCAGTGTTTTGTGAGTGGCCTGTCTTGCTATTTAAGTGACTGAGGAGACTAGCTTGTCAATGTCTCTTGTTATGTTTTCTGTTCAGTGACAAAACCCTTTGGGGGTGAGAGGGAAAGGAGGAATTCTGTAAGACACTCAAGGAAAACCAGGTCAGCCAATATATCACTGTTAAAATAGCTTGCTTACTTACCTAGTTGATTTTTGTTTTGTTTTGTTTTGTTTTGACACTTGCATGAATTAACCACTCTGGTGCTGGTGGAGGTGCACATGTATCTGTCAAAATGGTATCTAGGGTGGGATGAGCTGATCCTCCCTCCCTCTCTCCCCCCACCCTTTCCCACAGGTTCAATTTATATTTCCACCCCAGCTTCCCATAACTTCGTTTCTCCTTGCATGGAAAATTAGGGGCCAGATTATGAATTGCTGACTTACACTGATGAGCAAGGTCAGCTGTCTGGAACATCGCCATTCCATTTTGTGGCAGCTTTGGAGGGTTTGAAATAAGTTTTCATTTCACTCTGAAACAAAACCGAAGTCCTTTTGAATGTCTTTGTATGTGTTCCCTGGCTGTTAGGGCACTGGCCTGGCATGTTGGAGACCTGCCTGACTGAGAGCAAAGTTAGGTTACAGAATGCATCTCTGTCGATGAAAATGTTGTTGGGATATGTAAGGGTTAAATAGTGACCTGGGAAACCGCTGGTGTGCTGGTATGGTATGAGAGAGTAGAGTCACAGGCAGGCACCGTTTCTTCTTCGCTTGATAGATAAGTGTCATCCCTCACCCTCCCCTTCAGGTTGTTGGGGATAAATAATCATCGCAGCTGCATTAAAAAATGTGGTTGTACCCTTTGAGTTAAGCAGTGTTATCTCCCCATTCCTTCCTTCCCAGCTACATAAATGAGCCCTGGGTCATGACGCCTTCCTCCCTCCCCTGAGAACTGCTGATTAAGAGAACTTGTAGTAACAATCATTGCAAAGAAATGTATTTTCATGGTAAAGATCTATATAATATGCATAATGCTGTAAACAGTCAATAGGAGTGAGTATAATCATAGAATATCAGGGTTGGAAGGGACCTCAGGAGGTATCTAGTCCAACCCCCTGCTCAAAGCAGGACCAACTCCAACTAAATCATCCCAGCCAGGGCTTTGTCAAGCCGGGCCTTAAAACTCTCAAAGGAAGGAGATTTCACCACCTCCCTAGGTAACCCATTCCAGTGCTTCACCATCCTCCTAGTGAAAGTTTTTCCTAATATCCAACCTAAACCTTCCCCTCTGCTACTTGAGACCCTTACTGCTTGTTCTGTCATCTGGTACCACTGAGAACAGTCTAGAACCATCCTCTTTCAGGTAGTTGAAAGCAGCTATCAAATCCCTCCTCATTCTTCTCTTCTGCAGACTAATCAATCGCAGTTCCCTCAGCCTCTCCTCATAAATCATGTGCTCCAGCCCCTTAGTCATTTTTGTTGCCCTCCGCTGGACTCTTTCCAATTTTTCCACATCCTCCTTGTAGCGTGGGGCCCAAAACTGGACACAGTACTCCAGATGAGGCCTCATCAATGTTGAATAGAGGGGAATGATCACTTCCCTCTATCTGCTGGCAATGCCCCTACTTCTACAGCCCAAAATGCTGTTAGCCATAATAATAGTACGGGAATTTCTATTACTTAATAAGGGATTTTGGGGTGTTGTACCAGATGTAGACATGTACATACTAACTTAAATAAAAAGAATGTGCTGTAACTAATCCAGTGCTTACTTGACAATTGGGGTCGAGGTGAACAAGTTATCGCAATAAAGAAGCCCGTACTCAAATCTGCCTCTGGGTCAACCTGCTCCTTTTTCTTCTAACAGTTGTCAAAACCAATATGCCCCCCCCCCCACACACTTCCAGTTGTTTGTGGAACCCAACTAGCATAATTTTCACTCTTTTTTTTTTTTGAACACAGCGAATATCGTAGTGCACAGTCCTGGCCTCCCCTTTTCAAAGTTTTTGGTGGTGGTTTTTGGGTGGCGGGGTGGGGAAATTACTAATATATGGTTTCCTCCCTGAAAAGAACTGGGCTTCTAAACAGACAACATCAGAGACAAACAGGGAGTCTTTGCAGAATCTCACTGAGATCTCTCATCCCAGCTTGGGTACATCAAGAAACACACATTTTCTTGCTACTTTTTGTCCTGGTACAACTCTGAATCAAAGAGCCATGAAAACATTTATCTGAGTAAAAGTGGTGGTTCAGCTCTTTGAAACCAAACTTAACCTCATGATTAAACCAGGAGGGAAAAGCAGTCACTGATTGATTCATTTCACAGAGGATTTTTTTCCTTGATGGTGATTCATCTTTTCAAGATGAGTAAGAATAGAATGTCACAAGTCCTAGTAAAAGATCTGTTCTACTTTTACCTGCTGCTTATGATGTTGTATTTGTTCTGAAACATGGAGGGTAGGGAAGGGTTTAGAGAACTTTCGTTATTTTTCTTTTGATAGAGAAACTTTTAAATTATTGATAAATGCCAAGGAGGGATTATTATAGCTGGAGAATAAGAAGAAGAAAGTCCTGCTAAACTCCTGATGAACGCATTGTAAATGAGTTAGAAGGGAACATTGGCTTCAAAAGACCCAATCACAAATGGGCAAATTCAAAAATATTGGATGTTTGTATCTTGCAGAAATTGAATAAGCTGGCATTTAAATAGCCCCAAGTTGTGAGTCATCCAGTGGATGACTTTTTTGGTTTGGCACTGCAACCCTTCAGACCTCCGGGTTTTCCCTGGTTCTGATAGGAAATGAATCCGTTTTGAGTTTACTTTCAGGTTACCCCCTTCCCCACCCCCACAATCTATACCCCAAATAACAAACTAAAATCAAGCTTCAGAGCCTTAGCTGCAAAATTCTGATCTAGATTCCGATTGGAAGCTCTACAAAAATTAGGGCTGTTTTGGTTATAAGGGAAGGCTCCTGCAGTCATGTTCGTATTCCAACACCCTGTTCCCAAAATTCCAGGGGCATCGGAGCTAGGACATTGGTGTAGACCCAACTCCATCTGGAAGTAAAATACAGTTCTGTACAACCCCACTCAACTGAAACAGCTGAGTTCTGTGCTGCTCTCCTGGGAGACGCTGTAGCTGTCTACATTGCCAATAGGTTTGAACATCTGTAAGGCTTTGATTTCTTTATAGAACCAAATCCAATATCAAGGGCTCTTTGAATATAAGTCCTATTTTATCTGTACCTCCAGCGTTCAGGGACTTCATATAAATTAATACAGTTTTGACCTACTTCTAGGCAGAAGCTGTCTCATTTTGTGCCTGATCCAAAGCCCATCACATTAGTGAGAAGCAGCTTAATTGCGGTTTGTTCAGTGATGTCATGGTTCAGTTAGGATGCTACTGGTGTCAGTTTCCAGGCAACAGCATCTGTGTTCCCCCTCCATGGTGCACCAAGGGCACACCCACTTTTAGGGTTCTGGCTCCCAGCCACTGCATCTCTTAGGCAGAGACCAAGGTGTCACTCCCTCCTGAATGGGGGTTTAAGGCTACACAGTTCTCTGCCTTACACTGTGATATCCCCAGGAAGCCAGACTGCCTCAACAGGACAGCTTCTGTGCTTTGCTTTCTCACTGAAAACCATGACATGTACTTCCAGCGGTTACAAGTTGCCACTCAGCTCTTTCTAAGCGTGCACATTTATTCATAAGCATTACAAAGAAAACATATTAAAACAATAAAAGGACCTAGATACATGACATAAAGCTTACCAGAGATCGCCCTAACTCCAACCTCGGGCTCTGGTAGGTGTCAGTCCTTCCAAACGCACAACTGGGTTTTCCCCATGGTTACAATTCGTAACTGTTTCAGATTCAGAACCAGAACAGAGTGGTGAGTTCTGCCATTTGGTTACACAGTCTGGGCCTTTGATATCCAGTATCTGGGAACAGATAATCATCAGACAATGACACACTTCTTAGGGCTTCAACAGACTGAGAATTTGCATCACTGGAGGTGCAGAATTTGCTTTAACTTCTTCCTGTATGTTTCCCCAGGAAATTCACATCACCCTTATTGTCCAACTTATATGGCACTCTTTCAGTATAATCCTTTGAACTCTCAGGTCTCACATTACATTTTTCCTGGTTTTGTACAATCCTGGTCCACAATAATACATACTTTATACTAAGATTTTTCAGAGGTATTGCAGGAAATAGCCATATCTGTCACAACTGTTGGATAGACAACTGCCCAATAGGGGGCAATGTAGTATGATTGTTTCATGTACTGTCTAGCAACATGGAGAACTTTTACTCTCAGGGAGAACTTTATGTGAAAGACAGTATATGTGGAGAAAGGAATAAAACTTGAATATTGCACTGCATTGGTTCTCTTTTTTAAGCTCTCGCACTGCACATGGTCTCAGAAGTGAGTTGGCTCCCACAGGGATGTGAAATCAGAAATTTAGAATATTGTTATTTAAGAGAATAATCATGGTGGCCTACCAAACTCCTCACCCCCACAGCTGGACATGAAAAAGGGATGTGTTCATCCATTGTGCAGTCTTTCGATCACTACGGGGTGTAACTATAAAATTGCAATGGGCTTGGAAAAGAAGGAAAACAAAATACAACCAGCCACACCCTTAGCTATAATGGGCAAAGGTTTCCATAGGCTCCAGCAGCATCTAACTATTCCAGGACTCAAGCAAAATCCTGCAAGTGCTTCAGGCGCATTTTCAACTCTCAAGCATTGTCATATACAAAGGTGTATTTTCAACTATTGTAATCTAGAGGCTGTGGAAACGTATACGGCCAAACTGGGCAAAATGGCTGACTCATGGCAATTATCAAATAGTGAAAGGTGTATTCCTTTTGTTATAGATTAGCAGCAGGGGTGAAAAAGAATGATGATGTAGGAGCTTGACTGTGAATGCTCAGAGATCCCACTCTCCCTCTGTCAAGAGCTATAGGCATGTGATAAACTACTGAACAAGCTTTCATCCATATGTAGGCCATAGCTGGAGCAGACACACAGATTGTTCACTGAGTAGCACAGTGAATTTATGATGCAAGGAGAAAATGCACCAAAATTTGTGGAAAAGCAAATGCACAAAAAAAAAACCAGAGGAGGTGCATACAATGCAAAGGAAGATCTGTAGCTACAGTGGATGAAAAACATGATGATGGAAGATGCCTGGCATAAGGGTCATAGGCAATCATTTGTGCCAAGATGAATTGTTATGCCAAAGCTTGAAGACAAGAAGTGTGTGGGGAGGCGGGACATAAAGGAAGCAAGCAGAGACTTGGAGAAGATGGGATGTTGCAGGTATATCACCCTATTGGTGTACAAAAGAGCAAAAAATAAATGGGTTGTAAAGCTCTGACTAGTACCAGATGCAAAGACTAGGTAGCAGCACAGGTTATTAAATGCCAAATAGACAGTGAGAAATCAGTGAATGTATTAGGATTCAAAGACTTCCTCCACATTATGCAACAGAAGAAAGCAAAACTGTAAGCAAACAAGGCCCAATTAAAATATGATAGCATGACCACAAACCAGTGCAAATTACAAGCAGAATACCAAGGAAAAATGTACAGGTTAAAATCTCAGATAATACCGATGAGACAGAGACCATTCTTTCAGCTAATGCAAGTGAATGCATGAGATTCGTGATGTTAAACCTGAGACAAGCAATGCATAAATAGACATGCAAGGAAAAAAAACAAACAAACCAACCTATCCAGAGCAAACAGTGCATGGTGGTATCCCTGCAGCAAGGCTTCCAAAAGATTGCCAGGAAGCTTTTAAAGGACAAGGGGGTCTTCCAGGGATGCTGTACCTGGAAATAGATAAAACAATTCAGCCAGTACAGCACCTGCCTTGCAGAGTACTCCTTGCATTAAAAGAAGTAATACTGGGAGCAAGAAAGCAAGTCAAAAAAGAGAGACATAATTTCCCCAAGTTGGATAAACTACTTATTAGCCACTGATGCCAAGCAAGCTGCATATTTGCATAGAGCCAAGCATTTTAAACAAGTCTAACAGAGCTCCCAAATGCCTCCAACTGAAGAAATATTGCCTGACTTGGCACAAGCAAGAATACCCTCAGTACTTGATGCCAAAGATTGATATTGGCAAGTGCTACTGAATTCAGAAAGCAGCTACTTTTGCCACATTTTGGACACCAGTGGGGAGAAACAGATGATTGACAGTGCTGTTCGGGATCAGACCTGCAGAAGGAGAATATCAACACTACCAGCAACATGGACTAGCAGGCCTCTCAAAGGTTATTATCATAACTGATAACATTCGGGAACAAGCCTCCAGAGACAGCATAGCTGAAGCTGTGGCAGATTATGACCACAACCGCCTCTGTGTGCTAGAAAGAGCCAGGGAATCAATACCGCAAGTTGGACGCTCGCTGACTCCCCAAGGGCAACAATCTGATCTGGAAAAGGTCAAAGCAATACAGCACATGGCCACGTTTTGAAGATGGTAAACCAGTTCAGAGCCTATTTGGATTTGTAAATGGACACAATTTCTTTCAAGCCTCTCAGATGTTCACAACCTCTGAGATGGCTAGTTGACAGAGATGCAGCATGATCATGGGGTCCCCCAATGTGATGCAGCCGTCACCGTATCCAGGAGCAGGCGACCAACTGTCTCATCCTGAATTACTATGATGTGAATGAAGAGGCAACCACACCATGTGATGTTTAATTGAGGCCATGGGGCATCACTCCTACAATAGAATGTGCATGTGGAACAGTGTAGGGTTTTTTGTTTTTTGACCCAGGTGCTCAAGGAAACATTTGAGTAGAATGTGTGACCATAAAGCACTAGCGAATATTTTTTTTAAAAGCATGTCTAGTAACCCCTATTACTTTCGGTGCATGTCACTGAAACGGCTATGCTACAGCTGAGATGTATGCTACAAGAAAGGGAATGAGTTTTGTATATAGGGTGACCAGATGATTTTATAGGGACAGTCCCGATTTTGGTGTCTTTTTCTTATATAGGCTCCTGTTACCTCACACACACACACACACACCTCCTGTCCCGATTTTTCATATTTGCTGTCTGGTCACCCTAGTTGTATATAGCTACATGAAAGAAGGGCATCTGAACAAGAATGAGATCCTCAACTTGATAGAAATACAGAAAACACAGAAAACCACAAAAAGCATCAGCCCAAGCCAGTTATCTGCCCACTTCTAGAAAAGGGCTGGAAAGAATCTGAGAAGCAACTATGTAAGACAGATTTACAAGGGGTCACCCCTGTCATTCTATCAGGATGGCCAGAAACCCCACCAAGAATATTGGAATTATTGATAGGAGCCTACAGGATAACATCACATATAAAGACTGTCAAATCATAATACTCAGATCACTGAGAACTGAAATTCTTTCTCAAGAATACATCGGAGCTATTCTCCAATAGAAGCCTGTTTTCTAGAAAACGACAGATATCGTCATGTACTGGCCAAAGATGACCAAGGATAGCAGAGAGCTGGTCAGCAGTTGTTACATGTAGGAAAATTTTAGATCAGCTAAGGAAGGGGAAAAAAAAAAATCCACAGCATTCCCCGCAGACCTCCGAGCAAAGTAGAAACAGACCTTTTCCCTGCAAATTGTATAGACAACCTCATTATTGTAGATAATAATCAGAGTTCTGGGAACGAGATAAGTCCGTGACCACCACAGGCAGAGAAATGAAGAATTTCAGTAGGCATGCTGTCCCAAACTGTGTAGCTTCAGACAATGGACTTCAGTGTACTTGCAGTGAGTTTGTGGGGTTTACTTGGGCATGGGAATTCAGTCATATCCCATCATCACTGCAACACAGCCAGTTAAAATGTCTAAGAATCTATAAAAGAAACTTGCCAAAACATATGGTAAGCATTTCTTGACTGGAGAAGTGCTCCCACAGAAGTCCTTTCTAGCAGCCTGATTCAGCGCTTAATATCAAGAAGCACGTGTTGGTGCTCGTAGCCCTAGCATTACTATAACTGTCAATTGTGGTGGCAGCAGTAGGACTAAAATGAGGAGACCCACTTGAAGGCCAAAACCTACTGCTAAAGGCTTCCCGTTACTACAGCCAGACAACCCTGTCAGGATCAAACTGTTTTCTTCCAGACTAGTCCATGCACTTGGAAGCAAGCCACATGTTGATTATAAATCCTTGTTCATATAAACATGGCAGTGAATGGTCATATTGTATTGTTATACACCACAAATATATCCACTCCCTATGAACACAAGACAAAAACGTGGGTGTGGGGGAAGGTAAAATATGCACTTAGCTGTGATTTTAATCAGCAGGGCAGGGAAGGAAAAGAGGCTGACAAACCACCAACAGACATAGGAATAGACTTTCAAAACATCATACCGCCTGGAGAGCCAAGAGCAAAGCAGTTTCTTGATGCCTCAGGGGAGACGTTTAAATAGCAAACAGCCTACAAGGTGAACACAAGACTTTGTACACTATTAGGGCAACATCTGCACTTGGTGCAATTCCCTGCCCACTTAGACATACTCGTGCTCCCTTGATGAGAGCTCGCACATTAAAAATAGTATAGCTGCAGCAGCACAGGCTAGCTGCCCCGAGCACATTGTCACCTGGCCTCTGGGGGTGTGCACTTACGGTGGCTAGTCCATGCTGTTGCTTGCTGCTGGCCAGGCTACCGTGGCTATGCTATTTTTAGCATGCTCACTCAATGAGAGCCAGCATGAGTATGTCTGTGAAAGATGGGAATTCTGCTGCTAGTTCCAAGTGTAAATGTAGCTCCAGATTAGGGAGACAGGGAGGGAGAAGAAAGAACAAGAAAACTTCCAAAACTCACATGAAAATACTTTTTAGTACCAAACAGTGTTCCTGTTTTTCATCTAAGCCCGGGTGTAAAATTACATATAGAATGTGAGAGATTTACGCAAGTATAATAGAGCTGGGCAATTTTTTGCTTAAAAATGCAGATTCCGCTACACCAAAACAAATTGTGAATTTGTCAGTTTTGCCAAAACGTAAGTTCAAAAGGATTTTGTTTAAAAAACGTCCTGAAAGGTTATTGTAAAAATAAACAAATGACCCCCCCCCATGATTGAAATCAAAACAAAACCTTTCAATTTTCTTTGTTTTGTTTCTTTGCAAGCAAACTGGAAAATTGGCTATTTACACAGTTCTATTAAGAATGGAAGCAGGTTATGGTATTTCTGGTTAATTTTGCTATGAAATGTGACAAAAGGGGTGTTATGATAGCTTCCCAATAGGGGGTGATATAGTATGCTGGTTGGAATATCTAGGACTGTAAAGAACTTTCAGGAAGCACTTGATAGGAGAGGACAGTATATGAGGAGGAAGGAATAAAGCATGATTATTGCATTGCCTTTGTGCTCTCACTTCTTATGCTCCAATACAGAACAAATGAAGCTGGATCTCCCACCTCCCATGTGGTACCACCACCACTCCCTCTCTTGTCAATGGCACCTAAGTATTGAACATTTATTTTGGCTGAAATTTAGTGAATTCATGTCAAATTCATGATTAGTTTAGGTTGACCAAAATGACATTATTTTGGGGAATAAATGCAAAAAAAGTGCCCAGTTCAAATCAGGTTCTTGTTTCTTAGAGTTTTTAATATGTCTGTCAACAAAGCCACTAAGCATCAAATGTGTTGGACCTTGATTTGTCTTGTATAATTCTAACCCCAATGGTTCCTACAGTTTAGCAGTGGTTGGACTGTAAACAGAACATGGATTACACAACATGCACTATTGTTTAGTTTAAAATTAATGTCATAATCCTCATTAAGACAACGTGATATTCTAATAGTTATTACATAGTTCTGTTTAAAGCAGTTAATATTGGAGAGTTACATTTAGTTATCCAATGCACGGTAGCACATACATTAGGAGAAGTCTGAAGGACAAATTGGCATTTCAGTGACTTTATAAAAAGTAAAATGAAAATTTCATT
The DNA here is from genome assembly GCF_003597395.2 of Chelonoidis abingdonii. Taxonomy (NCBI): domain Eukaryota; kingdom Metazoa; phylum Chordata; order Testudines; family Testudinidae; genus Chelonoidis; species Chelonoidis abingdonii. The sequence goes on from NC_133778.1 coordinate 74,791,177, forward strand.
GGGACATTTGCTATTATTTTAATGAGTTTTAGATTGTTATCATATTCAGTGTAACCCTTTCTTTGGTGTTGATCTCTCCAGGTCAAAATTCAGTCACTGCGGCACAGCTGTGTGTGTGAGGGAAGCTGATTCTTGTACCTGTTCTCTAAGAATATAGGGAGTTCACTCTTCATTGCTTTCAATCTGTCACCTTTTTGCCAGCTCTAAACTCGCTTCAGAGCTTTTAAAATTTAAATACAATGGCCAGATCCTCTGCAAATCTCTAGAGAGTTCACTGGAGCTATGTGCTTTCAACAGCTGAGGAGGAACTGGCCCAATCAGTTTGGATGACTTGGTCATAATCCAAGAAATAAGGCAAGTGAGGTAACATTTTTTACTGGGCCAACTTTTGTTTAGTGAGAGAGACAAGATTAACCAGAGCTCTCTCTTCAGGTCTGAGAGACTTCTTCAGTGTCGCAGCTAAATACAAGATGTATTGGTTGTAATCAGGCATTCAGGAAATAATTTTGCCTAAATGGGAACCTATTCAAACACTGAGTCTCAAATTTCAGACTCCAACCCAAAGACAGTCTCATTTTGTCCTGTGCTTAGGATGGTGCGCTGTAGTTACACACGTTGATGCATGTACATATCACAAAATCCTGCACATTAACTGACTCCACTGCTTGCATATGAGCTACAATGTGCATGAAGAGTAGTGGTGCATAAGGTATAGTGTATATATGTGTAGTTTTTACTTTCGCTTGTGCAAGTTGAGTAACTTTTTTGTTATGCAGACTATTACAATAAAATGTGAATTTATTTCTAGTCATAGAAGTTTGAGCAAAGTACGTTTATTAATGTATCTGTCTTTGCTGCTTACATGACAGATGAAGTCAAAGTGAACTGTAGCTACTCATAAAAATACATATTCTTGCTATATATGGGACCACACTGTCATCCTTCATACACACAGTAACTGCAACGTGTCTTCAATGTAATACATGGCATCCAATAGTAAAAGCATATCTACAAAAAAGCATAGCTACAATGTAGTTTACCTTTCTTTATACCTTTATGGTTTGTATGTGTCCACACACACATTTTAGGAAGTTTCTCGTACCAAAAAATATAGAGTTTAAGAGGCAGAATTCCGTGAGTTTGGCTGTTCTTGGTTCAAATTGCCTGGGTAAAGTCTGAGTAGAAACTTAGGAAGGATTTGGCCATGCAAACTCAAGACTGTACCCAGAGGAATAAGAGATCTAAGATGGACAAGTGAAGAGCCATGGAGGGGGCCATGTGTATTATGGTATTGGTTAATGGGAGACAAAATCGTTCTCCTCTAGGATACCATTTTAAAACCTGTTCAGGTTGGGAATGCCCTTGCCAGCTGTTGTGCTACAGCTGTAGCAGTAGAGCTCTAAGTTATAATCTTACTTTCTAGAATGAAAGAAGGAAAAGCAGGGAGTGGCTGGGATTCTACTCTATTTAAAAAAAAATTATAACTTTTTTGTAGGAGTTCAGCTAACACGAGATAAGCTTCTGTAAGTTGATGGGACTTCTTTTGTGAGTGAGTGTTTTCAGGTTCAGAGTCATTGGCCTCAGAAGTTTGGCAGCTAGAGTGCATCCAAACTACATCTCCCACAGTCATGTAACCCCAAGGTGCTAGGCAGCTTGGGCAAGGGAATCCCCATTGCATAATGGGAAATATTGTCCTCTGGGAGCCCAACCAATAAGCTAAAATGGGGGCATGAACTACAACTCCCATGAGGCAATGTGCCAAATAGGGGAATGGAATTTAGTATTTAACTGACTTGAAATATTTTTGGGGTGGTTCAACAAAAAAAGTTACTTAGATTTGGGTCAAAGCAGCCTTAAACAAAATATTTAATTTTGATTTTCTTGACAGAAAACAAAACCCCCCACTCACCCACTTTTGGCTAAATTGAAACTTTCCCATGGAAAATATTGATTGTTTTGCAGCAATTTTATTTTCCATTGGAAAATCATTGCACCAGAATTTTCCCAACTGGCTCAATAAAATATGTTTTGGAAAATGTGGCCACTATGATATACAGTTACTGCATTAACAATGAGAAGTGTTGTGGCACCTTAAAAACTAACACATTTATTAGGGTATAAGCTTTTGTGGGCTGTGACCCACTTCTTCAGATGTATGGAGTGTAAATTACAGTAGGAAGGCATAAATATACAGCACAAGAAAAGATGGGAGTTGCTTTACCAAGTGGGGGGTCAGTGACTCAATCAAGGTGGATATGTCCCATTTCCAACAGTTGACAAGAAGGTATGAATTTCAACAGAGTAAAAAATAATTTTTGTAGTGCTAACCATGCAATTCCATGAGGGTGGGTGGCTCATACTTATCAGTTGGTGGGAGATTTCATCTTGTAGGGACCCAGCCATTCCCAGTCTTTATTCAGGCGTAATTTGATGGTGTCAAGTTTGCAAATGAATCCAGTTCTGCATTGTATTTTCAATTAAATAAATCAAGAGACTATAGTGGAGAGGAATGAAATGATCTGCATCATCAACTTAAAATGGTGTAATCGGGCTTTGCACCAGCTAAAGAGCTGACCCATCATATAAGAAAGGGAGATCTCTTAAATTCATGCATTAAAAATCAGAGATTTGGTCCTTATTTCATACAGTTAACAGGGAAACAGCACTAAGGATTAGATGTGTTCAGAAGAAATAAGGACCCTACCTTTACCCACGTAAACTTTTGTCCATTTCCAGACCCAACCCAGGAATAAGCTATTTTTGAAGGTTCTGAAATGTTGGGAATACATTTTTTTTTCTCTCTACTGGATGAGATTGGAAGCAGGTATGTTGAAATACCGTGACAGAATCCATTCTTGTGGTATTTCCAGCTGAGACCAGAAGTCAGAGGTGTGGCTAATTTGTTCCTACTTGCACATCTTATTTGCAGCAAAGGTGAAATTTAAAAAAAATAGGCTCAATGTAAACCTTAAATGAGTCTTAAGTGGTACATAAACCTTGGGCGGGGGGGTTCTCTGCACAGAAATGAATTTCATTCTAAAGGAATGGGGAGTGGGAGATGCAATACTTGCTACAGAGAAACCTGCAGTGACTTTATTAGACAACCTCCTGTCTTAGAAGATCATTCCAAAGAACCCCCAAATGTATTCCTACTATTATCCTCCAGCTTTATACAAAGAGTGACTTCAATAAGCAGCCAATTTTTATTAGTCCTTTGAGTACCTGGTTAAGGTGCAGGGAGAAATTTGCCTTAAAGAACCATTTCCTTCAGACCTGGCGAGTGAGTGACATTGGGTATTACTAGCTATTCTTTTGAACTTTGGTAATATAAAATGGCAGCTTACAAGTCAGAATGATTGGAAGGGAGAGTTTTATCTCACTTTATCAAAAGGCCAATTTCCCTCTATTAAAATTCTCCATACCCCAATGGCTTTTGGAGGATTAATAGAACTTCAGTGCATCCCTGATAGATTTGACTTTTAGATTTCAACAGCTGGCACAATAAATACCTCAGACTGACTGTTCCTCTCTTCTCCTGGGTGACATGTATATTACAGAATATTCATTTTAGATTTTTCATCCAGGTCAGGTAGATCCTGGCAGAGAAATAAACTGAAATCCAGTTATCTGCTGCTTATGTGATTTAGGAGATTACATATTTTAGTGAGGTACTTTGCTGAGTTTCTCTTTTCTTACAGTAATAAAGACTGAGAGAAAAGGAGGGTGTAAAATTTTCCTTTGCTCCCAACCAATATTTTTTTACTAACTTTTGTCAATTACTTCATTAATTACTTCAGTGCTATGTATAACCCACGTGAGCCTTTAAAACAATTCAAAGATTTGCCAGCGTTCTGCACTCCAAACAGAGGCATACACAGAATAAATGTATAACAGAAGCCAAAGATCAGAAGCCTGGATCCTCAGAAGTGTTGGTGCCCCATCCGGTGCAGCTGGGTTGGGGATACAAAAGATGATTACGGTCTATTTGTGGGCTGGACAGAGGCCAGTTTGGGCACCCTTGTGTTTTAGAGTAGCTTTAGGGCTGCTCTAAATTTCACCAAACTGCAACGGTAGCCGCAGGCGCCAGAGCACAACTGTGCTCCTTCCACATCCCACTAAACATCCCTTCTGAAGGAGAGTGGGAGGTGGAAGAGAACCATCACACAAGCTGCATGTCACCTTCCACTAGGCTAATTCCTGCATAGCCAGTTACACCTGCTTTCTGGCTGCTTTGCACCACCAGAGTGATATGAAGTAGCTGGAGAAATAGGGGTTTGGGGATCTGGTAAAGAAGATATTTTAGAAGAGCTTGAGGATTGAGGCCCTGAAATACATTCCTCACTTCTTAAATATTTACAACATGGTACATTAAGAAAGCACAAACCTTCTGGGTTAATACCTGCATCTGAAACCAGGTGTGAGATGCTTCTGCGGGGTTTTCAAGAGATCCTTTAAAGAAACTTCCCAAGTATGCACCCTAAACTCTTACCTCATGATTGCTTGTATGGGCTTCTGTAACTTAATGCTACCATGCTTGGGCTTGGAGAACAAAGAGAAGACTGGAACTATGTCAGGAATGTATTAAATCAATGGAGATACATCAGGGATGAATCTGTTCCATGTCTAAGGGTTTGGCTACACTTGCAGCTGTACAGTGCTGGGAGTTAAACCTGTCTTTGTACAGCTGAGTAGGGAAAGCACTGCAGTCTGTCCACACTGCCAGCTGCCAGCGCACTGGCGTGGCCACATTGGCAACATTTGCAGCGGCATTGGGAGCGGTACATTATGGGCAGCTATCCCAGCGTTCAAGTGGCTACAACATGCTTTTCAAAACGGGGGGATGGAGTGTGACAGGGAGCATGGGGGAGAGAGAGAGTGGATTTTTGGAGCTGACACTGTGTCAGCAGCTGCCTTGCAATTTCTTACCCCTCCCCGACCCCTCTTTCTTCACTCACTGAAAGCAACACCAACTGTTTGTTTTTTTTTTCTCGGACCAGATAGGCAACCGCTCTGAACTGGACCCCTCCTGCCCGCCCGCACTGCTTCTCTTCCTCAAGCTCCCTCCTTCCCCCTCTCCTCAACAAACACTAAGCTATGGGCGTTCCAAAGGGAGCCCCTCCCTCTGCTTCATTCACAGCAAACAGGAGTGTGTGTGTTTTTTTTTTTTTTCTTTTTGATAAGCAGCTTCAGACCCCGGAGTTCACAACAAAACAAAGAGAGTAATCCTCACTTAAAAGCATTATGGGAAGCTTCTGGAGGCCAGTAACAGTGTCTTAAGATTATTCCCTGTTTACACTGGCAGAGCAGCGCTGCAGCAGCTCTATACTCTTTATTCCTCTCGTGGAGGTGGAGTACAAGCAGCGCTGTAGCCACAGAGATACAGCGCTGTATGTGCCTTGCCAGTGTGGACGGGGAGTGAGTTACAGTGTTATAAAGCCACTAACAGTGCTGTAACTCTCAAGTGTAGCCAAGGCCTAAGTCAGGAAGCCTGTTCTGAAATTCATGTTCAGACATTCACACTGGGACAACTTCAACACGGGCATGTGTGAATAGAGTTCTACCTGGTTGTACCTGGATTGATTAGGATCCAATTTTGTCATTAGCTAGATGATCACTAGATCTGTTGTTGACTATCAGTGTGAATGTTAAATCTTCTGGAACCTACAAGAAAAGTACAATGTGTCTGCAAACTGGGGTTGGCTCTGCACAGTAAATCCAGAGAACCTGGGGAATCATACTGCCAGTACTGAGCAAGGTGCATTAGAGCAGGCAAGGTTGGCACAGGTAGATATAGGTGTTAAGGTTCCAGAACAAAGTCCAACCCATCCCTTTTGCTAATCTCTCAGGATGCATTCCACAACCCTCCGCAGGCCTCGTGCCTTTATCTGTCTTGAGTGGAATCCCACAATTCCCCATTCTTACACCGAGTCCTAGGCTATAGTCTCCTGTGGATTGAGCCTGCTTACTCCAGCAGGCCCAGATGGGAATGATATCTGCAGTTCTCCTCTTTGGGAGCATGTGACCAGACAGCATTCTCAAGATAAGTATTAATCTTAACAGTAGAAACAAAGCACAGCATGAGAGAGGATTTTCAAACAACAAGGACATGTGTAGACTTTACCTCACCTATACCCTTCCACTCTGTGAAGGGAGTGTATGCAGGCCGAGCTTCTTCAGACATGCTGAGGGGTGCCTTTAGGAGACAGTCTGTTCCCATCCCAACAGCTCCCTGACAACTATCTGATCTCTCGACAGAGAGTGTTCTTTCATTGCTTATATTCCTTTAATCTTTAATTGACAAAACAAGGTTTCTGTTAAGGGAAATCGTGTCTTACTAATCTATCACAGTTCTTTGAAGAGGTCAACAAACATGTGGACAAAGGGGGTCCAGTGGACACAGTATACTTAGATTTCCAGAAAGCCTTTGACAAGGTCCCTCACCAAAGGCTGTTACATAAATTAAGCTGTCATGGGATAAAAGGGAAGGTCCTGTCATGGATTGAGAACTGGTTAAAAGACAGGGAACAAAGGGTAGGCATTAATGGTAAATTCTCAGAATGGAGAGCAGTAACTAGTGGTGTGCCCCAGGGCTCAGTCCTAGGACCAATCCTATTCAATTTATTCATAAATGATCTGGAGAAAGGGGTAAACAGTGAAGTGGAAAAGTTTGCCGATAATACTAAACTGCTCAAGATAGTTAAGACCAAAACAGACTGTGAAGAACTTCGAAAAGATCTCACAAAACTAAGTGATTGGGCAACAAAATGGCAAATGAAATGTAATGTGGATAAATGTAAAGTAATGCACATTGGCAAAAATAATCCAAACTATACATACAATGCAGCAAAGAATCCTGTGGCACCTTATAGACTAACAGAGGTTTTGGAGCATGAGCTTTCGTAGGTGAATACCTACTTCATCAGATGCATGTAGTGGAAATTTCCAGGAGCAGGTATATATATGCTAGCAAGCTAGAGATAATGAGGTTAGTTTCTCCTCCATTGGTTTTCACACCTCAACTGCTAGAACAGGGCCTCATCCTCCCTGATTGAACTAACCTCATTACCTCTAGCTTGCTTGCATGTATATACCTGCCCCTGGAAATTTCCACTACATGCATCTGACGAAGTAGGTATTCACCTACGAAATCTCATGCTCCAAAACCTCTGTTAGTCTATAAGGTGCCACAGGATTCTTTGCTGCTTTTACAGATCCAGACTAACACGGCTACCCCTCTGATACTATACATACAATAAGATGGGGGCTAATTTAGCTACAACGAGTCAGGAAAAAGATCTTGGAGTCATCGTGGACAGTTCTCTGAAGATGTCCATGCAATGTGCAGAGGCTGTCAAAAAAGCAAACAGGATGTTAGGAATCATTAAAAAGGGGATAGAGGATAAGACTGAGAATATATTATTGCCCTTATATAAATCCATGGTACGCCCACATTTCGAATACTGTGTACAGATGTGGTCATCTCACTTCAAAAAAATATACTGGCAGTAGAAAAGGTTCAGAAAAGGGCAACTAAAATGATTAGGGGTTTGGAGAGGGTCCCATATGAGGAAAGATTAAAGAGGCTAGGACTCTTCAGCTTGGAAAAGAGGAGACTAAGGGGGGGAATATGATAGAGGTATATAAAATCATAAGTTATGTGAAGAAAGTGGATAAGGAAACGTTATTTACTTATTCCCATAAATACAAGAACTAGGTACTGAAAGAAATTAATAGGCAGCAGGTTTAAAAACAATAAAAAGTTGTTCTCACAGCGCACAGTCAACTTGTGGAACTCTTACCTGAGAGGTTGTGAAGGCTAGGACTATAAAGCGTTAAAAGAGACTGATAAATTCATGGTGGTTAAGTCCATTAATGGCTATTAGCCAGGATGGTAGGAATGGTGTCCCTAGCTTTGTTCATCAGAGGATGGAGATCTGGATGCAGGAGAGTATCACTTGATTCATTGCCTGTTGGGTTCACTCCCTCTGGGGCCCTGGCATTGGTCTGTCGGTAGACAGTACTGGCTAGTGGATTTGGTCTGACCTGGTACGGCTGTTCTTATGTTAAGCTGTGTAACTTGGCTGGCGGCCAAACATAGGCCTCACAGTTAATTAGCTCTGCACTGTTTCTTAACCCTGGCTGCCGGAGCTGAGTTGAGGATGTCTTATCATGGTCATTGTTTTTGCTTTCTTCTTGTTTTCTTTCTGCAGCTTGCTGTTAAACTAAACCAGCATATCAACAATATACATCCCTACAATAATAGGCAAACATTGAGCATATAATATTAAAAATGTTATAGAGCACCTCCTAATCCATTGTATTTAGGTCACTGTTTTTCTATTCCCTCATTTGATCTGGCACACGCTGTCAACTGGATTTTGGATTACAGCCTCACAGCTGGTGTAAATTGATGTGTCCATTGACTTCGAGACACTGTCCCAGATTAGAGCTGGTGATATTTTATAGATGAAAGGTTTTTGGTTTGTCGGGGGATGTGTGTGTGTTTTTTGGCCACGACAATGCAGATTGGTCAATTGAAGCTGGGTGGCTGGAATTTGCTGGAATTTGGGGCTGATTTACAGTCCTGACACTGGACATGATTGGCTTCATGTAGCAGTTACATGTAAGATGTTTGGGTTATTTGCAGCTAAAGCGGGTGTACTCAGGGTGAGTGTAAAAATTGGGTACATGGATGTGCATCCGTGGGAGGGGGGGGGGCGAGCATGCCTCCTGATTATAATAGTTGCTTATTGTTCTGAGCTGTTGCAGGAGCAAGAACACGCAGAAACAAAATTTTCTTCACGAATATTTGCCGTTCTTGCTCGCCTGCTCTTTGCTGCTGCAAGAGAACCTGGGTCCCGCCCAGAGCTACTATGTTATTTTATATCAGACACAGGACAAGAACCAGAATGCTTGAAGACCGTTACAAATAGGGTTGGACCAAAATGTTTTGAATCACAATATTTTTTAGTGAAAAACAGGACGATGAGAGAAGCAAAACATATGCACAATTCACTTCAGTTTTGCCAAATTGTTTTAGAAAACAAGGGAAAGATGATACAATCAGTCTCCTTGGTGGCTTTTAATTAAACAAGAAAATCCGAACCTAACGATTGCGTATAGCACTTGCACTCGATTACAGATATTTGGTGGTCTTCTGTAGCTATTTTTGAGGATTCAACAGAACAGCAGAATCATCATCCACACGGAATATATTTGGAATCTGTGGCATTTGACGTTTGTTACTAACTCCAGATGGGATGCGTGTAAAAGCATCCTTGGATGAGATTTCCTATCCTAGGAAAATCACAGTAAAATCAGTGACACAAAGTGCGATCGATAGTGTAATTCCAAGAAGCCAAAATCGGGAAAAGTAGTAAATTTGACTTTTAATGATTCCATCACACATGCTATGTGGCGAGTGAGTAGCTGAAGACTGGCCCAACTGGAAGATCAGAACTCAGCATAGAAGACGAATGGGCGCCAATATTGATTTCTATCAAGAAAATATTGGCTGAACCTACATGGTCTAACCAGGGGTCGGCCAACTTTCCAGAGGGCCTGGCTGAGTCATTCATTTATTCACTCTAATTTAAGGTTTCGCGTGCCAGTAATACATTTTAACATTTTTAGATGGTCTCTTTCTATAAGTCTATAATATATAACTAAACTATTGTATGTAAAGTAAATAAGGTTTTTAAAATGTTTAAGAAGCTTCATTTAAAATTAAATTAAAATGCAGAGCCCCCAGGACCAGTGGCCAGGACCCGGGCAGTGAGACTGCCACTGAAAATCAACTCTCGTGCTGCCTACGGCACGTGTGCCATAGGCTGCCTACCCTTGGTCTAGAGGTGTAAGATTTTAAAGCATCTCGGACAATAACCTCCACTATTGCCAGAATGTGAACAGGGAAAATTGCAGGAGTGAAAATCACTAGAGATGGGACCAAGCTATTTGCACTCTACAAGATGTGACAGCAGCTGGCTTCAACACTTGCCCATGCTTTTGAATGTAATATTGTACAGAAAGTGAAACTTTCCATATCTGACACTTTAGATCTAACCCTTGCAGAGGAGCCTGTAAGACTCACCAAATTCATTCTGAAACTTTAGGTCTGATATGTCTGTTGTGGGATAAGACGTCAACAACAATGAAGCAGCTTTTTTTTTTCCCCCCAACATTTTCAAAATGGAACATGTCAGTTTTTCAGTTTGAAATAATGTCCAAATTTCCTTTTTAATAGGTGCTCAAAACCAAAATGAAATGTTTCATTTTGGGTTCAGCAAAACATTTTTTTTCAACTCTAAATGTATTTATTTTTTTTAACTTTTTGAAAATGTCCAGTGAAACAAAGAAAATCAGTTTTTTGCCCAGCTGTAGTTACAAGTGACCTGAAGCATTTCTTGGGTACGTGAATACTGTCAAATCAGCCCCAACTTTTTTTTATTAGGGGTCAGCAGAGCCACTCACACTGCTGTGATATTGGGCCATGATGTGCTGAGTAAAATGGGCTGAAAAATGGTAGTTTTTCACACAATGCAAAAATGAAAAATTAAAAACAATTTTCATTTCACATTTTATTTGTTTAAAAATGTTCACAAAATCAGTTATGAAAACTATTCATTTTCTGAAATGTTTAGTTTTTCATTCCCTCCCCCCCTTGTATTTTCTTTCTGCTTTTCCCCACTTTTTTCCTGATTTTTACTCTTTTCCCCCACAGAAAATGGGGACAAGAAGTGAGACAGGGAGAGAGCCCAAAAGGAAACACTAAAAACAAAAGTACGTGTGTGGGTTGAGGGTAAAGGGGGGAAGAGAGAGATTTGGAGGGGTCATTAGCGGGTTGGACAAAAATTTGAAAATTTGTCAAATATTTTTCACTTTTGGAAAAAAGGACATTTTTACCTGGGGGAAAAAAATGTTTTTAAAAGTTGATCTCTCCAGGGAAGTGGTCTGTGTTGTGATGTGGTCTCACGGTGATGTCCAGAAAATCCTGTATCATGCAAGCCCATGGGCGGAGTGCCATCGGTAGGTGAGCAACCTCAGGAAGCAGTCTAAGCTTTCCTCATCCTGGTTCTTTAGCCAACCCTCACCTGCTACGTGTACTCTGGGTATGTTTACAGAGAAGAGATTGCTTTGCAGGTGATTGCTTCTCCACGCCGCCAACCCTCTCCTACCAACCATTCTCAGGAAATGAAGCTCAGGAAGAACAGACACTTGGGGGCTATCAGTGTGCTAGGATAACACTTTTTGTTGCAATATTAAGGTGATGCAGTTGCTCTTGAAGTTGGGTCCAGATTCACTGAACTTTCTGCTAGGACCGAAATCGGAAATGATATCTTTTGATTGAAGTTACTTCTACCTGGAGCCCCATTCACATAGAACCTGCCCTTTTCAGTCTTTCCAGTGACAGCAGTGGGCTTTGGATCAGACCCCATCTTGATGCTTGGTGATCATGCGAAGCTTTGATTTTTATTAAGAATTGCACAATATTGTGAAAACAAAACTTGCCTGGGGTGGAGGGGAAAAAGCAACAGAAAGAACTGGCTGAGCCTCACATGGCACAAACACTGAGGTTTTATTTTCCCCTCCTGAACAGAATCCAAATACAATTTCAGCACTATTAATATTAAAACTCTTTAGCCCTATTGGGCTCAACAGACCATGTCTAATCACAGACCCTTAATGCTAGACATAGGCATTAGTGCTAGGAGCCTCTGTCTGCTGTGAGTCACATCTGGATGGTGTAATGAGATTCATACAGATTTGCATTTTCACTTCTTTTTGAAAGATGTAAAGGTTTGAATCGCACATGAGCTAGTTCTTCTTGTCATCCTCTTATCAGAACAATTACCTTGCTTAATTTCCATACCAATGCTCTTCAGAGGGTAGGCAGAATCTTTGAATAACACCTGTGTTTGGCTTCTTGTGCCGGAAAAGCACAGGAAGGAACACTTTCAGAATTGCCTTTAGGGACATGTATATAGTCAGTGCTGATCTTGCAAATGTTCAGAGGGAGGATTTCAGCTATTCACAGTTCAGGAAGAAGCATAAAATTGCACATTCAAAAAAATGCCTTATGCATAAAAATACGTATTTTCCCCCCCTGCATCAGTAAGTTCTCTGTCTTTAAGAAGTGGATGTAGAAAGTGCCACTAGTAAGATCTAGAGTGAGAATTCTTCTAGATGGAAGATATGCTTTAGTAAAACACAAGATGTTGCTCCTTGTTGAGCCTAATTTGGTGAAATTCTATGGCCTCTGTTATACAGGAGGTGACGGTGATGTCCTTTCTGGCCTTGAACTCTACGAATCTATCCACAGAGCAGGTACAGAATGGGCCATGCCATTAGGCGTTTCTCCCCATATAGCTCCAGCAATCAAGGACACACGCTGTAGAAGGTCAGAAGGCAGGCTATCCTGCTGGCCCATTCAGTCCAAATGGCTTGGCTGATTACCTCGATTAATGAATTGGCATTTTGACAGTTGTAACTTGCAAAGTTCTCTCAGCTGAGAGCTTGGTTGAGAAGCCATCAAGGTCTAGTTACTACCAAAACGGGCACGTAGGGGACCCAGTGCCTTCATCCCTGGCAGTGCAACTCTGTCAGAACTATGTGACCAGGGCTTGCATTAGCCACCAAGATGCTTCTTGAAAATGGATCCTCCTCAGTGTGGGGTGGGGAGAGGGTGGAAGAGATGATTGGCGCTGTGGGAAACTGAGAGGGGGAGGCTCTTGGTCGTTGGTAGGGTCAAAGGACAATGCTGCTCTGCAAGCAGATGGGACACCTTTTGTGTGGGGATGGTGCCATCCACTTTAAAAGGGCCCACCAGTGGTGAAAATGTCTGTATCTGACTGCCGATTCCCCTGAATATGAAAGTGGGATTTTCAAAAGTGCTTGTCATAGGCCTAACTTGCTGCCTTCCCTGAAGTCAATGGATGTGCTGCCATTCATGTCAATCGGAGCAACACTAAGCTAATACTGAGAAAATTCCACTTTAAAAAGGTGTGGTCGAAAGGACATTTAAAAGATCTTATGAGTTAAATATCGTGCGAGTTGGAGATTCTGAGCCTACATGCAGCCTGATGTGAACTCCTACTAGGCTGTTACCAGCTGTAGATCAGACCATAAGTTGCTGGAAAGGTAGCTTTCTTGAGATTTGCAATATGGTCTCAGCCTCTGTAGTGAATAGTCTAGTTAATGTCTTGTTGCATCTAGCTTCCTCCCTTTTATATTTTTCATCTTTAACATTATAGCTATCAACCAACATCCTTAAATGCCAAACAATCATCTGTGCAGTGTATATCTGCAGCTAAAAGGACTTTTCTGCTCTGCTTAACATGGGAGAGGGAAGATCCAGATTTAGTTCTACTGCTAACTGAGAGTGAAAGGCCTTTTTAAAATTGGGATTGGACGTCTGGGAGAGACTTTAGATCTGTGTTGGGGGGTTGTCATCAGTGCTGAGTTACCCTGGTTACTGCCCTTTATTTGCTGAAACCCAAACATAGACAAGAAATGATACAATTTGCACTAGTTACGTTTACCTCTGCTTGAAACCAGAATAAGCTCCACCAATACAAGCCTTCATTGCCTATCCATGTGGGATTCTGAGTGAGTCTCCACTTGTGTGCCCGCTGCCATTTCAGATGACACTATGGATTGAATTTGAACTGGATATCTTCAGAGCAGAAAGCATGAGATTCTTTATACCTTGAGCTAACGAGCCAGGTTCTGTAGCTGGGAGCTCTAACAAACAATCCTCTTCTGTGGATTGGGCATTGGGGGACATGTATATACCACACACTGACCATGGGGTTACAAATACACCAGAACATCTATCTCAGTCGCCAAACACTGATTGCTGAATCAGTGCTAATCCCAAGTATGAACCAGGCCTCAGGGTTGATGAGATATAGGGGACTGCAGTGATATACCTCTGCCAAAAAAGGCAATGTCATTGTTAGATGCATTTGAATCCCAATTCAGCAAAGCCCTTAAGTCTATGTTTAACTTTAGGCACCTGTTTAAGAAATCCTATATAAAACCATAGAATAGCCCTGATGAAACCTCATCTGCTGCTTTGGGTCCTAGAAAGACTAAGAAAAACTTAAAAATAAAGTGGAAAAAATAATATAGGGATTGGAAAACAAGACAAATGAGTTAGGCAGCTAAATGCACCAGAAAACATGGTGGGAAGTGATTGTTATCCTGAAAGTGTTTTATAGACCAATATAAATGAAAGAAGGAAATTATTCACAGCCTCAGAAGATGGTAGGAACAAAGGTTTTGGAGCGAAGGAAGGAAGTTTAATGTTCATTAATGTTCAGACCCCATGTGCACTGCAACAAGTCTCTTCACTCCAGATATGCGAGATAAGACATTACTGAGAACAAGAGAAGATCCAAAGTCCAGTCTTTACCAGAGCTGTGCAAATAATGTACTTGACTAATTTCACATCCTTTTTCTCTTTGTAAATTGTGTTGGCAAAGTGGTCTTAAATTTTGTCAAATACCTCTGTTGTTCAGGATTAATTGTCAACCAATACTGTGAATAGTTCTGAGTCTGCAGCTTGTTCCCTGTGTTTGTTTGTTAGTTCAAAATTTTAAGCTGTTTTGCTTGCATGGGTGAGTGACAGGGTAAACATCTGTTTTGTGCCTGGATGAGCAAAACTCTTAACTTTGTGTTTCCAGTGGGAATTCTCATAATTAGAGATTCAAGTTTTACTTTTTGCAAATATTTGCTTAAAATTTGCTCTTTGGGTGCAAATGGCTACTGAAATGTTTGCAGAAAGCACATACACAAGAATTGCGAACAACATGACAAAATTAGTTTAAATTTTGAAACAAAAAGGTTTTTGTGTACTTACATATATTTTGCAATGCTCATCCAACTCTTGTCGTGGATGGGAGCTTTACCTATGGATAGAATGTAGCAGTACTCTGGTAGTATACAATCTTGCAAAAGTTCTGGATGTCAGACTGTCATAAGTAGATAGGTAAGGTAAGGGTTAATTTTCTTTTGCCTGTAAAGGGTGAACAAAGGGAACCAAACACCTGACCAGAGGACCAATCAGAGAACTGGATTTTTTTAAAAGTCAGGGGTGGGAAGTTGGTGTGACTCTAGGTCTTTTGTTTTCCGCCGCTTGGAGGAACATCTTTTCTGCTAACTCCTATTCTTTTTCTAATATTTCTCCTACAAAAGTGTGAGTACAAAGGCCACAAGGAAAATAGGACTGTTATAGTTGTTTTGTGTCTGTATTTACAAGTGTGTTGATTTGCTGAGACTGGTTTCAAAGGGGGGCTACTTTTCAAGACTGTTTCTATTCATATTTTTTATAAAGCACGAGCCTGTATCTAGTTTCTTAATGCAAGATTATGTTGTTTTGGTATTTTCTCTTTCATATTTAAGTTTCTTTTTAACAACTTGTGGAGTTTCTTTCTAAGTGAGGCAAAAGGATAGAATTTCTGCTTACAGGTATCCTGTATCTCCCTCAGGAATACAGATGAAGGGAAGGAAAGCCAAGCCTTGGGTTTTCCGATCGTCCCAGGCGTCGGACGGACGGGGAAAAGGAGAAAGAAATCAACTCTGTTCCTTGTGTTAAGATGCGAGGTTCTCGAGTTACTGCTACGAGACCATGGGAGGGGTGGAACTCCTGGTGTGTTAGCTTTTTCGTGACTGGCCTTTGATGCCTACCCTCGGGGAGGGTAGATATGCTGTCCTTGGTTTGCATTCAAGGAGTAAGTATAGCGATCGCCAGACTCCCCCAGAAAGGGGGGGAGAAGCTGGGGGATGAGATAGGGAGACCCAGGGGTCTGGGTCTTGGGGGTCTTCCCAAAGGAAGTTGGGGAGTCCACAGAGGGGGTCCCCCAAGGAGTATTTGGGGAATCCAGGCTGATAAGAGCCTAATCCTTATCTGGTGGCAGCGAGAAAAAATCCAAGCTGGTAGTGAGCTTGGGGAAAGGTCCCAGTAAACACTCAGATTTTGTACGCTAAAGTCCAGATCTGGGACAGACGTTTAGTACACAGACTGGATGACCCAAATATGTGGGACTTATTTTCTGTTCCTGCCATTTAAGGTGTCTCTATAGCATGGGTTAAATTTAAACATTTACGTTGCTCTCCTTTTCCATATCTTTGTCTATGCTAATTGTATTTAATCCCCCTTCTAATAAGTATTGTGCTTTCAGTGTGAGGTGTTAGCAAATTCCTCCTGGTATGAACAGAGGACATGCTTGTTGTCCTTGTGGTTTGCTACTGAAAATGTCTCCTGTACACTGTCTCCGTGTGGGTGAAATCCTGGTCCCTTTGAAGGGATTGGTAAAACTCCCATTGACTTCAGTGGGTCAGAATTTTGCCCATTATTAAGTAAAAGGATGTCAGCAAGTGGAGTTAATTATCATTCTCCTCTATGGCTAAAGCCAGTATAGAATATCTTCCAACTTTATGGGAAAACTACAATTGAAACTAAGAACCTGATCCTGTAATGAGTTCTGCATTGATCTGCATGAGATACTGTGAGGGTCTAGGGGTTATTCATGTGGAGTTCACAGCAAGATCAGAGTCTTAGTAATGTTTGCCGCAGAATGGAATTGCAGTTTTTGTTTTTATATCACGTAGTCAATAAGACACATTCATCCCTGGTGAAAGCAGGCATAGATAGCGCCAGGGCCTAAAGTCTCTTGCAAATATATATATGTATTTAAATAGCCTTTGCTTCATAAAACATCAAAAGAGGTAATTCTTCTTCGAGTGCTTGCTCATATCTATTCCAGTTAGGTGTGCACGCACCGCGTGCACGTTCGTCGGAGAAACTTTTACCCTAGCAACACTCGGTGAGCCGGCAGGTCGCCCCCTGGAGTGGTGCCACTATGGTGCCTGATATATACCCCTGCCAACCCAACCGCTCCTCAGTTCCTTCTTACCGCCCGTGTCGGTCGTTGGAACAGTGGAGCGCAGCTTAGCTGACCTCCGCTTCCCTAGCTACTCGTAGTTCTTGTGTTTTAGATATATAGTTATAATCCTTTATATATATATTTATCTATACTTATGCGTTTTTCTTTGCTAGCATAGTTAGTTTAACCATAGTTAGCGGGTTCGGGAGTAGCCCCTCCCCGCAACCGGTGCCGGAGCCCATGCCCGGCTCACCGGTTCTTAGTCCGTGCTTGGCCGGCCTCCGGCCGTTGCTGACAGGAGATCCACACGACTCCTGTTTACGGTGCCTTGGGGGATCGTATTTCACAGCTAAGTGCCCCATTTGCAAGGCGTTTAAGCCGAGAACAAAATTGAGCGGCACTTTCTTTTCCCTCCACCTTCTGCACCGAGCGCTGGCTACTCGGCGGACAGAAGCGCCTCCTCGGCACCGGACCCCGCCGGCACCGGCCGTTACCGGCACCAACGTCGACTCGGCACCGCTCCCTCTCTCTCTGGGTTGAGAAAGCCACGACTCCTCCTGCCAGTGCCCGACAGCTCCCCGGCACGCGCTGTGGTTGAGCTCCCTGCTCCTGCTGCTTCTGTGCCAACTGCACCGCAGCCAGAGAGCTCGTTTACGTCGGATCGCCAGGCACCAACACCTGCAGAGGCACTGAGGACGCCGGCACCGTTGATTCCGGTCCCGCGGGGCCGTCGAATCCAGTGCCTGCCTGCTCCCCGGCATGGGCCGTGGTTGAGCCTCCTGCTCCTGCTGCTTCCATGCCAACTGCACCGCAGCCAGAGAGCTCGCCTAAGTCGGATCGCCCGCACCGACACCTGCCGCGGCACCGACAACGTCGGCACCGTCGATCCCAGGTCCCACAAGGGCCGTTGAATCCAGTGCCTGACCGCTCCCCGGCACGCGCCGTGGTTGAGCTTCCTGCTCCTGCTGCTTCCATGCCAACTGCACCGCAGCTAGAGAGCTCGCCTAAGTCGGATCGCCCAGCCCGACAGGGGCACCGACAACGTCGGCACCGTCGATCCCGGTCCCACAAGGGGCCGTTGAATCCAGTGCCTGACTGCTCCCCGGCATGCCCGTGGTTGAGCTTCCTGCTCCTGCTGCTCCCGTGCTAACGGCACCGCAGCCAGAGCTCATCTAAGACGCATCGCCCGGCACCGACACCTGCCGCGGCACCGACAACGTCGGCACCGTCGATCCAGTCCCACAAGGGCCGTCGAATCCAGTGCCTGACTGCTCCCCGCGCACGCCGTGGTCGAGCTTCCTGCTCCTACTGCTCCCGTGCAAACTGCACCGCGGACAGAGAGCCTGTCTAAGCCGGATCGCCCGGCACCGACACCTGCTGAGGCACCGGCGACGTCAGCACCGTCGATCCCGGTCCCACAAGGGCCGTCGAATCCGGTGCCTGACAGCTCCCGGTACACACTGTGGTCGAGCTTACTGTTCCCTCCACGCCGGAGACATTTCCAACGACGAGGGATCTCGTTGCCGTGACAGAGTGGATGCTGCCTGAACCCCCGGCACCGCCGGTGCGGCTACTACAGTCTCTTGGCAAGCCTCCTTGATACGACCATCCTCTGTCGGCGCAGCAGAGCGGCACCGTTCATGATCACGGTCCCCCAGACGGTCCAAGTTCCGTTGGCACTCCTGCTTCCGACGCCACTTGCAGTCCCGACGCTGCTCTCCTCGGCACCGGTCGCACTCGCCGCACAGGTCGGTGTCCCGTTCACCGACCCGATAATCCCGGCACCGTTCCGGCTCCCAGCACCGCTACAGGCACTGTGACTCCTGTAGCCGCTCCCAACCTCGAGATCTCGGTCGACCTCCCAGCACCGCTCTGGTCGCAGGTCGCCGGATCTCGTTCCAGGTACCAGTGCGCCTTGCGGTACCGGTCCCAGGTGCCAAGTTGGGCAAGGTCTGGTAGAGTCAGACTCTCTGCCCATGATCTTTCAGCACCTCCATGGCCATCCAGACACGCATCAGTGTCTTCCACGCGCGGGAGCTCTTATGCTCAGGACCGCGATTCTGGTGTGCCCCACAACAACCTGAGAGCCCATCAGGCTCTCCTATGGAGGGTAGCACTCAATGCGGACCTCCAGCTGCAGGAGGTCCCGGAGGTAGGGGACCCGGTAGTGGACATTCTATCGCCGGTTGCCCCGCTAGAGGGGCCCTACCCGTTTATTCGGACCATCCAGGCGAATGCCGATACTCTATGGAGGGTACGACTACTGGTGTCCGTCCTCCTCCCTGCGCACTAGTCATTCAGTTGGTCAAGAAAAAGGGAACGGCATGGCCAACAGGCGCCAGCCCGAAATCGAAGGGGGCTAGGCGAATGACCCTACTCAGCCGCAAGGTGTATTCTGCAAGGCTCTTATAGCCCTGCGTGGCAAATCAATAAGCCCTGCTTAGCCCCTATAATCATAACACCTGGATAACGGGGGATAATATTATGGAGCTTCTCCATCAAGACTCCGGCCAAGAGTTCACTGCCCTCTTGGAGGAAGGGAAAAAAGCGGCTAGAGCTTCTCTTCAGGCCTCGTTACCATGAGGAGCATCTCATGGCTTCCGGTTTCAAACCTCCGGCCTTTCACAACTTACCATTTGTTGGTAAAGGCCTCTTTGCGGTGAAATCAACCCCAGGCTACAAAGCCTGGAGGGCAACAAGGTCCTAATGAGCTCTCTCTCGGCATGCATACGCCGACGACCTAACGCAGGCCTTTCCGTCCCAGCCACACACCACACTCTGTGCCTAGCCACAGATCGGGCTTTGGCAGTCGGCGCGACTGAGGTGGTCGCAGACGACCGTCAGGACCCTAGAGGGCCAAGATCGAGGCCCCTCACAATCACGATCGGGGACCAAAGACGAACTTTCAAAGGTGCGCCCGAGGGCGGCGTACCGGTTACAAGCTGCTTACCACTCCTACTTCCTCTTGGCGTGGTCCCAGTTAACTTCAGTTCGCGGTCCCTGCACATGGTGGAGTTTGGGTGCCACCTCCAATTTGTTCCAACCCTGTCCCTCTTCAGGGACTCCTCTCGGGCGTAATTCCTCTTACAAGAGGCAGACGCCGATGGACGAAGGGGGCAACTATTCCCTAATCCCCGACTCGTACGGAGGTCTCAGACCTATCCTACACCTACGAGGACTCAACCAGTTTATGTTAAGGTTGAAGTTCCGCATGGCATCCCTGGGAACCATTATCCTGTCCTTAGATCCTGGAGGCTGGTATGCCGCCTCAATATGAAGGACGCGTACTTTCACATTGCCATCTTCCTCCGCACAGGAGATACCTCCGCTTTCTAGCCAACCGTTGGTACTTCCAGTTTACGGTCCTGCTGTTTGGCCTTGCTACAGCCCCACAGGCATTAACGAGTGTGTGGCCGTAGTCGCCACCACCTCCGCCGACGTCGGATATGCGTTTCCGTATCTGGGCGATTGGCTTATCTGAGGAGACTCCAAGACACAAGTCACTCAGCGTGTGGGCATCGTCAAGGACCTATTCACATGTCTAGGCCTGATGGTCACTACGGAAACATCCACTCTGGTTCCCACTTGTCTTCCCACTTGTTCTCGGTCTTCCCGGTTCCCATGCCTTCTTGCTAGTTTGTAACCAAAACAGCAAGCTCTGCCTCCTGTATCCAATTTGGCTCAAATCGCGTACACCGGATAGGCCCCACTGGTCACATAGCACCCATTCCCTGAGATCCATAGGCTCCCTGAGGTGCTAACTCCCCTCCCCTGGTTGGAGTATGCTGCCTCTTATCCGCCCAGCCCTCACTGTCCCTGACGATGGAGGCGTTCATCTCAGCTCAGGTTGTCCTCACCTCAGTAACCTTCAGAGCAGGCCTGGTCTTCTCAGGGCTGGCGTCCACATCATATGTCAAAGATGAGTGAGCCAGTCGCCTGGCGTGCCAGGGTTTTCCAGCAGCAGCTGTGAGGCCGTATAGCGTCTACAGTTTTACAGCCAGCAAAACGGCCATGTACTACATAGACACTGGAGGACATGTCATCTCCTTGTCAGGAGCCATCCATCTCTTGGGACTTTTGCATAGCCCACTCGATAAATCTGGTAGGCAATCCTTCTCCTACTGGAATTCGACTGCAAGCAGGGTTCCTGTCTCATGATGTGGTCCCCTGCTGTGTATGCTTGTGGCCAGAAGTGGGTATTTTTCCCCCACTATGGACCATATAATCTGTGTCCTTACCCGCGAGAACCCTTATGAATGTCTAGGAGTTTTCGGATCTCTGCTCCTTCTAAGGTCTCTCCTCTCGGGAGTCCGACTCCCTCGGACCGCTGTCTCATGCCGTGGACTGGACAACACCCTGCTTATGCCTTCCGCTGTTCCCCGGCTATTGGGCCTGCTCAAACTCGCAGGGCAAGCGCACTCATCGAATGAATCGCTCCAGCTGTCCAGGCAGCACTATATGCCACGTTGCTCGACCTGTCAATATCCTGCCCAATTACCTGCCACTCCATCCAGGACCTCGTACCTCAGGACACGCAGACTTCGCCGCATGACCTGCAGTTTCGTCACCTCACCGGTGTGCTCCTACGTGCACAAGGGCAGGAGCCTTCCACTGGTCAACGTACTTGGCCAGTCGGAGCGTCTCTCCTACAGCCGAAGCTTAAATCTTACCGGGGTCTCGTTCCCTCTATTTGACTACCCTCTGGCCTGCAACAGCAGGGCCTAGCTGGGTTCGCCGAAGTTACACTTGGCAGCCATATCTACCTTCCATCCAGGCTAAGTGGTCGTTCTGTGTTCTCACACTCTATGTTTCGCGTTCCTCCGAGGGCTTGAGAGGCATACACCTTTAGGTATCGCCGTCCAGCCCCAACCTGGACCTCAAAACTGAGGTTTAACCAACTCATGTCTCTCCATTTCGACCGTTAGGACTGCTCGCTGCTATAACCTGTCTTGGAAATAGCTTTCCTCGTAGCCTCACATCGGGCCAGACGAGCTTCGAGCTCAAGGGCTCTTATGGGTGGTTTCCATACATTTATGTTTACAAAGACAAGGTGCATTTACGTCCCACCACCCGGCTTTCCTCCTAAGTGGTTTGCGGCCTTTTCATGTTACCACACTCAACGTGACGGGTACAACCCAATCTCCCTGACATCTGTAGGCGCTTGCTTTTATGCTTGCAGTGGACAAAACCATTTTTGTAACATGCCCCAACTCTCGGTCGCAGTAGCAGTCCGGAAGGAAAGGCCTGACCTGTTTCCTTCCCAGTGTTCTCCTCTTGGGTGATGACGTGCACCCGCACTTGTTTGATTTGGCTCACATTCCCCAAGCCACATCACCATGCATTCTTACAGGGCTCAGGCTTCATTCTGCGCCTTGCTGCTCGTGACCTACCCACGGATCTATCGCTGCAGCTCCATGGGTCCCGGTCCCTACCCTTGCTTCGCATTATGCTCTGGTTCAACAGTCAAGGTTACTGCGGCCTTTGGCTCCGCGGTTTTAATTCTGCATTTTTCACTCCGACCCCACGCCTACATAGGCTTGGGAATCACCTAATGGAAATGGATATGAGCAAGCACTCGAAGAAGAAAAGACGAATTACTCACCTTTGTAGTTGTTCTTCGAATTGTGTGTGCTCATATCCATTCCAGCCACCCGGCCCTCCTTCCCACTGTCGAGTAGCCGCAAGAAGGAAGTGAGAGAGCAGTTGGGTCGCAGGGAATATATATCAGGCCACCATAGTGGCGCCACGCCAGGGGCGACCTGCCGGTCCACCGAGTGTTGCAGGGTAAAAGTTTCATCCGACGAACGCTGCCCGCGGCGCGCGCACACCTAACTTGGATGGTTATGAGCAACACATCTCGAGAACAACAGTTACAAAGGTGAGTACCGTCTTTTCTTTCTATCTCAAAAGAGTTGTATCCAGGGGTATACTGAGCACCTCAAGAATAGGGCCTTCATGAGTCATATCTGACATCTTTACATTTAGCAAACAAAATTAATCTAATTCACATCTGAACCACTGTTGGGATTTTAGGAAGATTTTATTTCCAGGCATAATGGTACATGGACTCCGTTTCTTTGCTTCCTGTGCATGAAATGGAAAATTAGAGTCAGCAAGATATTATTATACCAGAGAACATGGAAAAAAATGTGTTGCCTGCCAATATAACAAGACTAATCAATTAAGGTGGTTATTATCAGCGGAGGAGAAAACTTTTGTAGTTGATAATCAGGATGGCCCATTCCAATGGTTGACAGAAGGTGTGAGTAACTGTAAGGGGAAAAAATCTAGCATGGGGAAATAGTTTGAATAACTCCAACAAAAAAAAATTCAAACAGACTCCAGTGGATGTAAAGTGCTGAATTGGAATTAATTTGCAAATTTGGACACCATTAAATTAGGCTTGAATAAAGACTGGGAGTGGTTTGTTCATTACACAAAGTAAAACTATTTCCCCATGCCTAATTTTTCCCCTTACTGTTACTCACCCCTCTGTCACTGTTTGGACATGGGCCATCCTGATTATCACTACAAAGTTTTTCTTCTCCCTTGCTGATAATAACCCACCTTAATGAGTAGAACTTGTTGTCAGTGGTATGTGCACCATACATCCATTTTTTCATGTTCTCTTTGTGTGTGTATATATATCTTCCTATTGTATTTTTCCACTGCATGCATCTGATGAAGTGGGTTTTAACCCACAAAAGCTTATGCCCAAATAAATTTGTTAGTCTCATAGGGTATGTCTACACTACCCGCCGATCTGGCAGGTAGTGATCGATACATCGATCCCCAATAGATCGCGTCTAGATGAGACGCGATACATCGATCCCCAAACGCACTCCCCATCGAATCCGGAACTCCACCAGGGTCAGAGGCGGAAGCGGAGTCAATGAGGGAGCAGCAGCCATTGATCCCGCACCATAAGGATGCAAAGTAAGTCAATCTAAGTCGATCTAAGATATGTCAACTTCAGCTACGCTATTCTCATAGCTGAAGTTGCGTATCTTAGACTGATTTTCCTCTCCCCCTTCACTCCTAGTGTAGACCAGGCAAAGGTGCCACAAATACTTTTCATTCTTTCTGCTGATACAGACTAACACGGTTACCACTCTGAAACCTTTACCACCTGAGTGACTCTCTAAAGGTTGTCACTGACATGAATTACTATGAAGCACAGAAATAGAGTTGATGACACAAAGAATTAATGGAATAAAAGCTACACCACCATTGTTAGAAGTGAATGTTTCGGAAGTGTTAAAAGTTAAAACAAAACCTGCTTGGATACACCAGAGGTGTTTTGAGTTCCTCTTGGTTGACTTGAAACGAGGGAATCTTTTCAATTACCTCAATTTTTTTATTCTTTTCTTCTCTTTTTTTATTTTCTTCCAAGGAAATGATTTAAGCAAGGTAAGGAGCTGTGCTTTACAGTGGATTCATGTAATTGAGGAAAAGACCCTGTAATGGGGGGTATAAATACCACACTGTAGCAGTCATGAAGTGGTTAATGGATGGAACAGTTGCTTATCCAGCCGTGACTAAGCGGCTGACTAGTGATAGCTGGGATAAAAGGCTGTAATTCAGGCAGAGGGGTGGCTGCAAGAGTTTCTGGGAAACTCAAGGTGGTTCCTTGGCAATACCCTGGCAAGGAGCTGCCCAAGCAACTGACCCAGAGGCCTGCTGCTATAGGAAATGGGCTTAAGACTGCTGCATAATAGAAAAAGGGACATTTTCTTCCTTTCTTGTTCTCCGTGGTGGGGAGGAGAAAACCAGACTGCTAGAGGCCAATGGTGTCAGGTTCTGGAGAAAGTAGTATAGGGTCAAGAAGCGTTTGGGAGACTGGACTCTTAAAGGGACAGGGTATCATAGTAACCCCTTGGATGACAGGTGTGGAGAACAAGCCCCTTTGCAGACCTAGTAAAACTTCATCTCAACAAAAACAGCTTTCAGACTGACTTCAAGTCTTAGAACACAAGCATAGGACTTGATTCAGATTCAATGCCCACTGAAATCAGTGGGAGTTTTTCCATTAATTACAATGGGTGTAGGATCAGTCCCAAAATCTGAGGCCTGAGCCTGGGAAGTCTTTAAAGACCTTTAATTCTCATTGCCTGCATTCCCGTCTGGGTCCTCAATCCTACATTGAAGTGCATGAGGGTAAATCACTGCATCTGCAACAGAGTCCTACTGAGGGAAATGGAGTTCTTCTTCGAGTGCTTGCTCATATCCATTCCAGTTAGGTGTGCGCGCGCTGCATGCACGTTCGTCGGAGAACTTTTACCCTAGCAACACTCGGTGGGCCGGCAGGTCGCCCCCTGGAGTGGCGCCGGTATGGTGCCTAATATATACCCCTGCCAGCCCGCCCGCTCCTCAGTTCCTTCTTACCGCCCGTGTCGGTCGTTGGAACAGTGGAGCGCAGCTTAGATGTTCTCTACCTCCCTAGCGATTCGCTCGTGCTTTAGCTTTTTCGCGTATATAGTTTTTCTCTAGTTCTTTATTAATTACTGTTAGTATAGTTGTAGTTAGTGTATATAGTTTAAGAGGATCAGGGGTTCGCCCCTTCTTCTCCCCCGGCACCGGGGCCCATGCCCGGTTCACCGGGCTTCAAGCCCTGTGCGACCTGCCGTCGACCGATGCCCACAGGAGACCCGCACGACTCCTGTTTAAAGTGCCTCGGCGAGGGCCATCTGTCGGACAAATGCCGTATTTGTAAGGCGTTCAAGCCCAGAACCAGAAAAGAGCGGGACTCTCGCCTAAAACAACTCTTGATGGAGGCAGCTCTAACTCCTCCATCCTGGCACCGTCTTCGGCACCGGGAACAAGTGCTTCGTTGGTTCCAGCACCGGCGAAGACGCCTCGGCACCTTCCGTCACCGGCCCAGTCCTCCAGCCGGCGCCGCTCACTCTCCCCGAGGAGCAAGAGCAGTGGCCAAGCCTCCCCTGGCCTATTGTACCCGCTGCCCATATATACACCCATTAAATCAAGCCTAACTAAATATCTTATGCAGGTAGCTAGTAATGTACCCAAAGAGAGGTTATGGCTCCAGTCTTGCTCCTATCACAAGTGGCAACACTCCCATTGACTTCAGCAAAATCAGGGTTGGGAAGTGACACTCAAATTATCAAATGTGGGTGTCTAAAATCCATACTTAATCACCTCAGTAGGTGACCTGATTTTCAGGAAATGCTGAGCACTTTGTTTTTTATCTAACATTAGAATCCATATATAGGCAGGTTAAACAGTTTCGGTCTATGTGACTTCCTTGCATTGAGTCAGTGGTAGAGGTGGTTTTAGAACCAAAGACGTCTTGTATGCCTGGTCTCTTCTCTGATTATTAGCCCACAGTTCCTCCCCCATACAAAGAGGGCAACACCAAACTCATGATAGCAGAGTTATTTTCTGAGAAAACCATGCTCATGAGAACCAATCATCTGGTTCTTTGCAAGGTAACCATCGGTTCAACCATGAATTACAACTATCATGCATCCAACGAAGTGGGTATTCACCCATGAAAGCTCATGCTCCAATACATCTGTTAGTCTATAAGGTGCCACAGGACTCTTTGCAACTATTTAAATATGTCTGAAAGTATTTATTTGGCTAAACAAAAGGACAGGTCCTCTCCCTACTGTGGATGAATGGGCCTCCATAACAGTTCTTCTGCATGTGTATTTATGGAGAAGTGAAGATAAATCTCTGTGGTGCCTGTGCATATTGGGTCAGTCAGCAGAGTCTGTCACAAAACGTTTTCCTTTCAAAGTCATACCTTTTATGAGTATAATTTGACACCGGGCCAGTGAGCTCGGTGATCACTCATGCTTGCTGCATACTTTAAAGGCTGGATTGTTATTGTCTGTCTCAACTAAAGGCCCATTGCCATATAAGGTTTAGCTTGTCTTAATCTATTTCTTAGTCAATTTAGGATCATTGTTACAGAACAAGCTCATAACTGGTATTATATTGACTTGCTGCACTAGAGAATGATAGATTTACAGATAAGCAAGTTTACATATATGCTTATGGCCTTTAGATTGACCATCACCACAGCCCAAATGCACTGTACTTTTACAGAAAGCAGTGAACATTATCTGAGGTTTCAGTAGTTTGCTGATTGGTTGTGTGCGCGCAAGAGTTGTGAGTTCCCAAGTTTACTGAGGTTGTGAGTTCCCAAGAGTTGTTTGTTGGTATATTATATCTTAAAGACATTGACACAGAAAATTGACCCCTTTCTCCCCTTAGTAAGTATGAGTTTGGCTATGTCTGGATTGCCTCTCAATTATTTAGATACTTTATGTGCTACAAAAGCAAGTGAACTATTTTCTATCAGACATATGAACTTGAGGATGACAATTTAAGTCTTTGCTCTTAATCCTACAAGAAAAAACAGCCAGTGGCATAGACAGCATAAAAATGATGGTAAGAGAAGCCTAGTAAACTGTGTGAAATAAATAGCAATGTCAGAACTAAATGTTTGATGTATCAATTTGCATGGAGACAGGAGTGTCAAATTTTAAAAGGTAGCTTGATAAATCTTTCGGCGATACCCATCTGTTTGCCATGTCATCTTGATGCACAGAAACAGCTTCCTTTATTTCTTCTTGCATTTTGTTATTAACATTAAGCTGGCATGAGGATCAAAATTTATCTCCCCCCAGCAACAGAATGATTCCCCCCCCCCCTTGCTTTCATGTAGCTTTAGTCACACTTGAGTCCAAAGCCATGATTTTTTTTTTAAATGAGTGGCATTGGTTGTGTACATTTTTGAGTACCCAACTTGTAACACCTGTTTTTTTCAGAAAGTGCTGAGCACCTGCCCTCAAAATATCCATCCCCTTTAAGGTTGCAATACTCAAAATGATTAGTCGCTAGACCTGGGTGGAAAATAACACCTTCTGCATGCGTGCACATGCACACAAAATTGAAAGATGAAAAAATGTTCATTTTTCCCCCAAAAGTAATTTTCAGTTTTGCTATAAGGAAAAAATGAAAACTTTTTTTTTTCTCCAGTGAATTTCGCTTTCTGTTAAACTGAAACATTTGGAAAAAATTTCTATTAGGAAAAAAAGGGATTTTTAATGAAATTTTTTGTCAAATTCTGTTAGTCCTTTTTGAGAATCTTCACCATAAATGTTAGAATGTATTTGATTAGAATGAAAAAAAATGAGGGAAGGGTAGATAGGCTAGTCCCACACAGGAAGAAATCCAGCCACTAGTAAATGTAATCTGATTTGTGTGTCGTCTCTCTCCTCCTGCCTCCTTTTTATCAAAAGAGATTAACAGACTCTGTGAGGAAAAGAAGCAAATAAAACTGTGATCTGTTAAAGATGTCAGAGTCAGTCAAGGTTGCCCTGTCAAACTTCCACCATTGTGGTATTTTTAGCAGTGGTTAAATGAATAAGCCTAGATTTCAGCTTCTTAGATTTCACACACACTTGATCAGTGCAGCAGTTCTAAGACACCACAGAGCTCCTAGGAATTTGTTTCCCAAAAATTCAGCTGGAAAGGGCAGAGGAGGAGGCATCTGGTAGCTTCACCCTCAGCTGAGCTTCAGTCATCCTTGAAGGAACCTGTGACATGTTTTGTAGGGATGTTGTGGCTTGATCAGTCCTTCCAGTAGTAACTTTCTAATATTGGGATAGAGAAATCTCAGCCTGAGGCTACGTCTACACTACGGGATAATTTCGAATTAGCTAAAACCAGTTTTATAAAACAGATATTATAACGTCGATTGTGCGCGTCCACACTAGGCACATTAATTCGACTAGAATTCATCGGGGCTGTGCTGGACTCCATCCTTGCCGACAGCCAGCTGCCCCACACACCGGTTTCAAGCCCATAGCTCCCTGGTCCGGAGCCTGCAGAGGTTTCGCACTACCTCTGCCCGTACTTGCCTGGCCTTTCTGGACACATGGCCGCATGTGTCCTCGTTGCAAAGTACGCCAGACTGCGAATGTGCCCGCTACAAGCCTGGTCACTTCAGTCTACGCACCGAACAGGGACGCCTTAGACATGATTATAACTATCCCACTGGGGTCCTCAGCTCCCTCGACTGGTGGAAAGAGTCACCGCTGGTGTGGCGGG
Source organism: Chelonoidis abingdonii (assembly GCF_003597395.2). Classification (NCBI taxonomy): domain Eukaryota; kingdom Metazoa; phylum Chordata; order Testudines; family Testudinidae; genus Chelonoidis; species Chelonoidis abingdonii. The sequence continues at coordinate 74,820,144 of NC_133778.1, forward strand.
CCTGCCCTTCCACCCCCCAGCCTCTGTGTCCCTAACACGGACACATCTGCGTGGGCTGGGGCGCAACACCGGGTCCTCGGCGCACCCAGGCCTTTGGTCACCCAAGAGCTGACTCTTCATATCAACGTCCAAGAGCTCAGGGCAGTACGCCTGGCGTGCCAAGCGTTCCTCAGCCACCTACAGGGCATTGTGTTGCAGTATTCACGGACAACACAACGCGGCATGTATTATATCAACAAGCAAGGAGGCACAAGGTCATCCCCCCTGTGTCAGGAAGCGATCGACTTGTGGAATTCTGTGTAGCCCACTCCATAGACCTGGTGGCCTCCTTTCTCCCGGGGGTCCGGAACACGCTCGCAGATCACCTGAGCAGGTCCTTCCTCACACATGAATGGTCCATCCGACTTGATGTCCTCCATTCAATCTTCCAGAGGTGGGCTTTCCCCAGATCGACCTGTTTGTGTCCAAAATAAACAGGAAATGTCAGGTGTTCTGTTCCCTACAAGGTCGCTCTCCGGGCTCCCTGTCGACGCCTTCATGATCCCGTGTCGGGTCGCCTTTGCTATGCCTTCCACCGTTCCCCTCGTCCACCGAGTATTGCTCAAGGTCCGCAGGGACAAAGCCCGCCTCATCCTGATCGCGCCGGCTTGGCCAAGACAGCACTGGTACCCCAGCTGCTCGACCTGTCCCTGTCAGACCCGATCCCTCTGCCGCTGTGGCGACTTGATCACGCAGGACTTCGGCAGGCTTCACCACTCGGACCTGCAGTCCCTCCACCTGACAGCATGGTTCCTAGCTGGTTAAACCAGTTGGAGCTGAGCTTGTTCCACTGCAGTGCAGCAGGTGTTGCTTGGTAGCAGGAAGCCCTCACGCGGTCGACATACCTTGCGAAATGGAAGCGCTTCTGCTGCTGGTGTGCCCGCATGGTCACTCACCATGCTCTGTATCAATCCCCACCATCCTGGATTATTTGTGGTCTCTCAAGGAGCAGGAGTTGGCCATCTCTACGCTCCGAGTCCACCTCGCCGCTATATTCACCTTCCATCCGGAGGAAGTGTGCAATACCATTTCTCTCACCCGATGTCTTCCAGGTTCCTCAAAGGTTTGGAACGGTTATACCCTCAGGTCAAGCCCCCTACCCCTACCTGGGACCTTAACCTTGTTCTAAACAGGCTCATGGGGCCCCCTTCGAATCTTTGGCCACGTGTTCGCTGCTGTACCTGTCCTGGAAGACGGTTTCCTAGTGGCATTACCTGGCTAGGCGTGTCTCGGAACTCCGCGCGCTGACTGTGGATCCTCCATTACGTCTTCCATAAGGACAAGTACAGCTGTGACCTCACCCGCATTCCTCCCCAAAGTCGTTTCCGCCTTTCACGTGAACCAGGACATCTTTCTGCAGTGTTCTTTCCAAAGCCGCACGCGTCGAGACGAGAACAACGACTCCATACCTTAGAGTCCGAAGGGCTCTCGCGTTCTACATCGAGTGGCAAGCCCTTCCGTCATTCACCGCAGCTCTTGTAGCAGTGGCAGAACGGATGAGAGGCAGGGCAATCTCCTCTCAGCGCATTGCGTCTTGGGTCACGTCATGTATCCGAGCTTGCTATGACTTGGCTCAATCCAGCCTGGCCATCTCAACGCCCATCACGTGAGCTCAGGCCTCATCTGCTGCTTTCTTGGCGCATGTTCCTGTGCAGGAAATCTGCCATGCAGCCACCTGGTCGTCTGTCCACACCTTTGCGAACCATTACGCATTGGTCCAGCAATCTAGAGACGATGCCGCCCCTCGGCTCAGCGGTCTTGCATTCCGCAATGTCTCTCTCCGACCCCACCGCCTAGTAGGCTTGGAATCACCTAACTGGAATGGATATGAGCAAGCACTCGAAGAAGAAAAGAGCGGTTACTCACCTTTGTAACTGTTGTTCTTCGAGATGTGTTGCTCATATCCATTCCACACCCGCCCTCCTTCCCACTGTCGGAGTAGCCGGCAAGAAGAAGTGAGGAATGGGCGGGCCGGCAGGGTATATATTAGGCCGCCATACCGGCGCCACCTCCAGGGGGCGACCTGCCGGCCCACCGAGTGTTGCTAGGGTAAAAGTTCTCCGACGAAAATGCACGCGGCGCGCGCACACGTAACTGGAATGGATATGAGCAACACATCTCGAAGAACAACAATTACAAAGGTGAGTAACCGTCTTTTCTGTGGGGTTGCGTGCATCTCCTTGCAGGAGCAGGGCCTGAGGTGGGAATGCAAAGCCTTTGCTAAAGTTAGGTTTAGGACAAGATGAGGACCAAACTTGATGTCTGGTGTGCATCATGGAGGAGGCTTCTGTAAAAATCCCATGATGGGGAAAGATCCCAGAGCTACAGCTACAGCCCTAACCCAGATGCCTGCATTGCAATTTTATAGCCCCACAGCCAGAGTCCTGCAAATCCAAGTTGGCTGACGTGGACCAGCCACGAGTGTTTAATTACAGTGAAGATGTAACCTTAGTGGAGTTGTGAAATGTAGTGCTAACTAATGCGTTTTCCCCAGTGCATTTTCCTGATTCTGCAATCTGCTAATAAAATTAAAGAGTATATTTTCAAACTCATCTCAATTAAACCTTTCACATTTTGGCGACGAGCCTTTGAATCTCCAGCAGATGGTTGCAAATGAAATGCACATTGGTGGGAGTGGAGGCCTGCCAAACTGGACCCTGGACAAACTTAGTCAAACAAAGAGAAGTGAGGCACAGCAGAAACAGTTTGGAATTAGCTTTATTCTTGTCTAAAAGCTTCAGGCTACAAATGACCTAATCAAGATAAGCATCTTGCATATACTTACATTAGCTGATGCTGCTCCACTCTGAAAGTATCCATTCTACCTCATTCAAAGTGACATTAACAAATCTGAATCCCTTTACAAGTTGCAGGAAACAGCTGTTGCTGCTTTCTCCTCGTTTCACTTCCTCAGTTTTCCTCCCTAATTCCAGTGGTTTTATGCTGTCCTTCAGGCTACCAAGCCTTTCCAACAGTCCGTACTCTAGCAGTTTTGTTACATCTGACTCCTCGCGAACATGCCGCCATGCTACTTGCTCTTATTACACCTAAATGAGTGGTGTAATCTGAGCAAGTACTGCTGGCCCATACTGAGTAAGATGGTCTTGTAGTTAGAGCAGTGGTCTAGGCTGAGAGAGATCTGGATTCAATTCCCACCTCTACAACAAATCTTCTATGGGACTTTGTTCAAGCACCCTCTGCGTGTCAATCCCCCATTTATAAAGTGGCAATATAATAATACTCCCTTTTCTCCCACTGTGGTATATTTAAAATGTTGGCCTCCTGAGGCAGGCTGTATCTTACTATATAGCTGTACAAAACCTAGAATGGTGCGGTCCATATAATTTGGGGCTCCTATATGTTACTGTAATACAAACAATTATACTGAAAAAAGGATTGTTTTACTTATTTGTTTCATTTGGCTAAGCTTAGACTCTTCATGTGTTTGGGCAAGTGTTCGTGGACCACAATCTAGTCTTTATATGTTTTGTTCTCCATTAAAGTTCTCCCAATCTGTCTTACTAGTATGAATGCTCATGGAGAGCAATTGTCATGAGAATTTTGTTTAGGAAGCTCCTATGTGATTGGGGAACAGAAATTATATCCTGTGTCTTTTCTGCGCAATGCCAACTGATATCTGAGGTTCAAACTATCAGATACTTACAATGAGATATTATATGGTAAGCCACATAGTGCAATCAGATACACATGAAGAAACTGAGATGTGTCATTCTGCACCACTCATTAGTCAGGCCAGTCAGGCCAGCACGGCGAGCCAGGCCGTGCTTGCCGACTGCCGGGCATCTCTGCCTCCCTGCACAGGGCAGCGGAGAGACGGGCTGGGCTCTGCCAAGACGCGGACGCCTGGAGTGCAGCGGCCACGGAGCGGGATTCAGAGCCAAGCCCTTCTCCCTGCCCAGCTGGCGGGAGGCGTGGCCAATCCGGTGAGCCTGCAGCCCAGCTGCGGGGGGGACGCGGGCCACACGAGGAGGGGTCGGGAGCAGCTTACCTGCTCGGCAGGCAGACAGGCCTGGGCGCGTGCAAGCGGCTTAGCACTCCAGGCTCCGCTCCTGCTCCTGCCCTGAGGCACAGGCTGTGCAGCGCGACAGCTGTTCCTCCAGGCGTGTGGGGTAATGGCTGCTAATCACAACAGTCAGGGCACTTACAGCCCTGTGACATATTCCCCTTCAGCCACAGCTGGACCATTCCAAAGGTTGTCTCCATATTTACATGTCCTCCTCTTGTTAAGTAGCATTTGTAAAAATAATGTGTACTAGCAACCTGTGTTCAAAAACAAACATATTCTTAATTCCATGTAGTAACAGTTGTTCTTTCTTAGGGCTTGTCTTCACGGTTAGACTAAGTCGATCTTAGTTATGCTACTCCAGCTCCATGAATAACATAGCTGGAGTTGATTGAAGCTAAGGTTGACTTAACCTAGTGTCTTCACTGCACTGCATCTATGAAAGAGGCTCTCCTGTTGACTTCCCATACTCTTCTTGGAAAGCTGGAGTTCTGGAGTCGACCAGAGAGTGCTCTGAACATCAGTTTATTGGGTCTTCACTAGACCCACTAAATGGATTACTTGCATGGTGAAAACCAGCCCTTAGGCTAAAGACCTACTGAGAGACATGTAGGTGGTGATGGCAGCACTTGTGCTTGAATCATTTATGCTAAAAGTAAATTGTGCAGGGAACACCCCTTTCTTGGTAGGGAGATGAACTAGATGGCTTTATACTGTAGGTCTTACCTAATTCTAACTTATGATTTTTTTTGTGATTGATGTCAAGCATTTCAGTTAACACCAGCAGTAGGTACAAGACAGTGTCTTTGTAGCCAGTCTGGGCTTGATGCTGAGCAGAAAACCTTTGAAATCTGCACAGAAAATCACTATAACCTTGAGTGACTGTGAGAGGATCTACCATACGTATCACCAATTATGTGGATATACAATGATATATTGGGTTTAATTCTGATTTCAGCTGGGCTTTCAGTGGAGTTGCTTCTGATTTACATTGGTATAAAGGAGACGAGAATCAAGCCTGTGTTGCTTTTTTTTCAGTGGTGACTCGTACGGACAGAGACAGTGATAAGGATATCAGGACAACACCTTCATGTTTTTGGTGTAACTCATGTTCAGGGTGGTAAGCCAGGGATGACCACCAGTCTCAGCCTGCGATGTCTGGCTTTATAAGTGTGTAATTCCACTGACTACAACAACTGTGACCAAAAACTGGCCCCATGGGTCTCATTCAAAGCCCACTGACAAAAATATTTTCAATGATTTCAGTGGGCATTGGCCTCAATCCATATGTGAAATGAGCTGATGGGCTCCATCCACAATCATTTGAGCTCTCAGGGAAAGAAAGTGTGAAACCATACTGAAAAGGTCTCCAGGTAACTTCAGGGATTGCAAGGAGCAGTTATGATCGTTTCTTGTTATCACTCTGTTCACTATCACTGGGTAAAAAGAGCATTTTGAAAAATAGCAACAGCCAGTATCACATTTATTATCTGCTTCAGATAACCTGCAGTTCAGCTCAACACCTTCTTGATAACATGGAATTGAATGGATGGCTGAGAAATGAATCTACCAGGCTAATTCCAAGGTATATCTCATTTTCTGCCTACCTGTGTTCTCTCCAGTTACACTATTGGTCCCCGAAGCAGAAAATGAGTGAGTCATGTAAACATAACTAATTTGAAACAAAGAATTACTCTTGGCAGAGTTTAGTGTTTCTCTTTTGATGGATAATATTGACATTTACTTTTAAGCATTTTTTATTTTTATATATTTAAATTTTCACAGTTACGGGAAATTTATGGAGGGGATCAGACAATGGGGGCATTGGATAAAAATATTTAATGGTAGACATTGAGAATCAAAATGTTAATGCTTTATAATAGTCAAGACATAAATTGTCAACATCACGTGAAACTATACTAAGTAAATATTCTAAAATTAAAGTCTAATAAGTTGCCAATAGGGCTGTCAATTAATCTTAGTTAACTCATGCGATTAACTGGAAAAATTGTTTTTTTTAAATCATGATTAATCGCACAGTTAAACAATGGAATATCAATTGAACTGTATTTACATATTTGGATGTTTTTCTACTTTTTCAAATATTGATTCATATTACAACAAGAATACACAGTGTACAGTGCTCACTTTATATTTTTTATTACAAATATTTGCACTGTAAAATGATAAAAAGAATAATATTTTTCAATTCGCCTCATACAAGTATTGTAGTGCAGTCTCTATCATGAAAGTCTAACTTACAAATGTAGAATTTTTTGTTACATAACTGCACTCAAAAACAAAACAATGTAAAACTTTAGAGCCTGCAAATCCACTCAGTCCTACTTCTTTTTCAGCCAATCTCTAAGACAAACAAGTTTGTTTACGTTTACGGGAGATACTGCTGCCTACTTTTTATTTACAATGTCACCTGAAATTGAGAACAGGCGATCGTATGGCACTTTTGTAGGTGGCGTTGCAAGGTATTTACGTGCCAATTATATATGATCTTCACGCTGTGGAGCCGAGAAGCAAATTTGTATGCCCCTTCATACTTCGGCCACCATTCCGGAGGACATGCTTCCATGCTGATGATGCCCATGTAAAAAAACAAACAAACACATTAATTAAATTTGTGATTGAACTCTTTGGGGGAGAATTGTATGTCTCCTGTTCTGTTTTACTCACATGCTGCCATGTATTTCATATTATAGCAGTTTTCGATGAGGACCCAGCACATGTTTGCTGTGAAAGTGTTCTTAAAGCAGATTTGACAAAATGCAAAGAGGGTACCAATGTGAGATTTAAGAATCTGAAGTGCTGTCCAAAATCTGAGAGGGACGAGGTGTGAAGCATGTTAATATGTTTGAATTGTATATTTATGTGTGCAAACATTTGCAGGTAATTAGATTTTAGTCTCTGAGCTGCAGGAACTTGTAGAAATTTATACATTTTTTTTTCAAAGGGCTCAAAATAAAAACGAGTTATCTCGAGCTTGAGAAGAGCACAAACCAAGGTATTATTGACTTAAACCAAGCTTTATTAATTGTTTAGCCAAAGCACTAAATCCTGTGGGAAGTCATGTTTAGAAAAAGGATATGGACCAAAGATAAATTAGGATGTTAAAAAATGAGTTAAACCGAGGTGTAGAGTGATCTAACAGATTTTGTTTGTGTTTTAAAGAATATTTTCACAACATATGATTGTAATCTTTTTTTATTTTAAATTACCATGCATGGATGAATCAATAGAATTACTAATATTATGTAAATTGCATTTGAGCTAGTAATTTATGATTGAGGAAATAGGATCTGTCTATATAATGTGACAAGCAATTAGAGAACTTATGGAAGCTATTTGTCAGATTTGAAAATAAATATATCAAATTATTACCAAAATTATTTTAAGTCTGACAGTTCTATTTGTGGGACACATCTTGAACAACTTTGCAAAACTGCTTTGAACCAATGAAACACTATATTTATTTTGTATTGCTGGTAGTACGGCACAATAGAACATGGTGCTTTTATCCGAAATGGACATGTAAAAAAGGACATTAATGATGGAAATAGACATTTTTCAGGTTTTTTTGTTTTTGGGGTGTTTTTTTTGGAAAATTGCCTTTTTAAAAAGAAATTTAAAAAAAATGGTTGACTTTATTAACATTTTTCATTACTGTTTAAATTGATATTTTAATCAACATTTTAGTGAGGATTGTTATAGAAGCTTTTCACCAGTGAAAACTGATTTCTCTGAAACAATTATCACTTTCTGTCAAGAATTATTTTGAAAATTATACTTCTTAAAATGTATGTAACAATTCACTATAAAAAGTCAAGGAGTCATTTTAAAACCTAAGAAATGAAGGGAAAAAAAATCTTCATTTTCCCATTTTTCACCAGCTCTAGAAATTAACAATTTATTACCCAAATAGTAACAGATTAACAGTATCTATTTAAATTTGAATATTGGATCTTTCCTCACACTTGCCAAAACTCAAGTTCAGAATTCAGGGTCATCCTTTCCAGAGTTGATGACGTCACGAGCACGAATAAGAGCTGGATTATGATAGCCTTCATTACATTGAGTTGTAGTTTATTCCAGGGGTTCTTCCAGTGAAATTCTTGATTAACCATTTGAACAAATGACTAAGGTGAGTGGAGGATTCTCTGTTTGCCACATTTATCATTGGCCATATTAATAGAGTTTACTCCCTTCTCATTTTGGGAATACAGAGATTGTTAGTTTATCCGCTTCTTTTTTTTTTACCACTGCATCACCGCAGAGTCATACAGTTCCAGGCCAGAAGGGACCACCAAATCATTTAGTCTGACCTCCTTTATAACACAGGCCACTAACACCACCTCAGTACCCGCACACCAAACCCAACAACTGGAATTAGTCCAAAGTAATACAGCCTTGGGAGACTAAACCACTGTGTGTGTCACAGGCAGAGAACAGAAGAGATAGAGGTGCACCAAGTCCCCTGCAATGGCAGGGAATTAATTGAGATACAGCCCGCTAATCCTAGCAAGTGACCCATGCTGCAGAGAAAGGTGGAAAAAAATTCACCACCAATCTGACATGGGGGGTGGGGGGGAAAATTCCTTCCCAATGCCAGATTTGGCCTTCTTAAAATCTTCAAGATTGGGTGACTTTCTGGAAAAGGTGCTTTAGTCAAACACAAGTTACCAGGCTCAATACAAGGGTAAATTGCTGGCATTCTATGACTTGTGCTATATAGGAGGTCAGACTAGATCTAATTGTGCCTTCTGGCTTTAAAAAAAAATAAAATAAAAAAATCTCTGAATCTATTGCTCAATGTGAATACAGATGCCAGAATCAAACAAAAAAGGAGGAAATGATTTTCAGAGATTTCTTTTGAATGTACATTTTCTATTGAATAGAGCAATTGTGGGTTTTTCATTGATTTAGAGCTGGTAGAATTTTTTTTTTTTTTAATTTCAAAACCTGGGGAAATTTAACACAATTTTTTTTTTTTTTTTTTTTTTTACAAACTCTAATTTTCACTTAGCTTTTAAAATAAGAACTGTGAAGTCACACTGAATCTCTTTAGAAAATTTACCTCTTCCATTATGTCCACTGTGAGTGTCACGGTTTTTGCTTCTATTATATACTTTTGTCATTCTTATTTTTAACTAATTTACAGGACAAATAAACCTGATCTGCCTTCCTCCTTTCCCGCCCAATGATATGCACAGCCCTAAACTTAGTAACCCAGTAACCTTATTTCTAGAACCTTCCTCGTCCCTTCCCATCTCATTGTTTCATGTCTAATATTTAGTTTGGATAGGCCTACTTTTTTTTTTTTTAACATTTGCTGAGTATCTCCAACTCGTTAAAATAAAAAAATCGGTGTTCTGCATCTCTGAAAGTCAAGCTTTATGTCCTTTGAAGCAGGGATCGTGTTCTGATGATTAAAATAAGTTCTTGGGAGGTAGCAACAGTGTCTCTCTGACTTTTATGTAAAGCTACTAGCAGATTTGTGGAACTGTAGAGTAAATAACAATATGGTGAGCAACTCACCAAAGTGGCAAATGGAAAATAGATGTGGTGGTCTTGAAATTCTATAGTTACCTGCATTATTCTCATTCCAAGGTTTTCGCTAATCAAAAGGTATTGTTGAGGATTTCAGAGAAAAAAACTCATTCATATAGCTGTTAATGGAAATGAAATAAAAATGGGTCAAGGAATATGGAGACAAGGAATGAGTGCTTTTTGTTTGCAAATGCTCTTTGCAGTATGCGCCTGGCTCTCTTCACAACAGTAGATGAGAGGAGGAGGAAAAGGTACATTCCTGTTGCTGTTCTTACGAGCAGTCTCCTTGGAGTCCAAGGATCAAACAGGGATATGTTTAATTCATCTGTAGTACAGTAGCACTTTCAATCCACAAATGAGAAACAAGAAGAAGTGGGACAAATGTACACTTTTATAAAAAAAAAAAAAAAAAAGTGGAGTGTGTTGGGGGTGTGAACAGTAATGCCAGTCCCCTGCAGAGAGGGAGACCGGGCCTGGGTGAGCAGCAATTCCGATACTAGCCCTAGCCACACATGGGGAAGGCCCGAGGGAGGCAGTGATGTCCAGGGCCAGGCCTCATGCAGGAAAGAGAAGGGGCAGGGCTCGGGTGAGTGGCTAGGGCCAGCCCCACACAGGGAGGGAGGCTCAGGTGAGTGGTTCACATTACGTTTACCCATTGAAGACTGGAACCTTGGAAGTGCAAATAAAGAATGTTATTGACTTTGAGACTCTAGGACAGGAAGGGACCTTGAGAGGTCATTGAGTCCAGTCCCCTGCCCTCATGGCAGGACCAAATACTATCTAGACCATCCCTGATAGACATTTATCTAACCTACTCTTAAATATCTCCAGAGATGGAGATTCCACAACCTCCCTAGGCAATTTATTCCAGTGTTTAACCACCCTGACAGTTAGGAACTTTTTCCTAATGTCCAACCTAAATCTCCCTTGCTGCAGTTTAAGCCCATTGCTTCTTGTTCTATCATTAGAGGCTAAGGTGAACAAGTTTTCTCCCTCCTCCTGATGACACCCTTTTAGATACCTGAAAACTGCTATCATGTCCCCTCTCAGTCTTCTCTTTTCCAAACTAAATAAACCCAATTCTTTCAGCCTTCCTTCATAGGTCATGTTCTCAAGACCTTTAATCATTCTTGTTGCTCTTCTCTGGACCCTCTCCAATTTCTCCACATCTTTCTTGAAATGCGGTGCCCAGAACTGGACACAATACTCCAGTTGAGGCCTAACCAGCGCAGAGTAGAGCGGAAGAATGACTTCTCGTGTCTTGTTTACAACACACCTGTTAATGCATCCCAGAATCACGTTTGCTTTTTTTGCAACAGTATCACACTGTTGACTCATATTTAGCTTGTGGTCCACTATGACCCCTAGATCTCTTTCTGCCATACTCCTTCCTAGACAGTCTCTTCCCATTCTGTATGTGTGAAACTGATTGTTCCTTCCTAAGTGGAGCACTTTGCATTTGTCTTTATTGAACTTCATCCGGTTTACCTCAGACCATTTCTCCAATTTGTCCAGATCATTTTGAATTTTGACCCTGTCCTCCAAAGCAGTTGCAATCCCTCCCAGTTTAGTATCGTCTGCAAACTTAATAAGCGTACTTTCTATGCCAATATGTAAGTCGTTGATGAAGATATTGAACAGAGCCGGTTCCAAAACAGACCCCTGCGGAACCCCACTTGTTATACCTTTCCAGCAAGATTGGGAACCATTAATAACCACTCTCTGAGTATGGTTATCCAGCCAGTTATACACCCACCTTATAGTAGCCCCATCTAAGTTGTATTTGTCTAGTTTATCAATAAAAATATCATGCAAGACCGTATCAAATGCTTTACTAGGTATCTCACATCCACCGCTTCTGCCTTATCCACAAGACTCGTTATCCTATCAAAGAAAGCTATCAGATTGGTTTGACCATGATTTGTTCTTTACAAATCCATGCTGGCTATTCCCTATCACCTTACCACCTTCCAAGTGTTTGCCGATGACTTAATTACTTGTTCCATTATCTTCCCTGGCACAGAAGTTGAACTAACTGGTCTGTAGCTTCCTGAGTTGTTTTTATTTCCCTTTTTATAGATGGACACTATATTTGTCCTTTTCCAGTCTTCTGGAATCTCTCCTGTCTCCCATAATGTTTCCAAAGATAATAGCTAGAGGCTCAGATATCTCCTCTGTTAGGTCCTTGAGTCTCCTTGAGACTTCTAAGCATGGGTCTTTGCATCCAACAATGGAAGAACCACAAACTTAGTCTGCATTTAGTCAACAAATGGGAAGCCCCCTGCTGTGCTGATTACACTCGGCAGACTGTTTTCAGCTATCAAAAAGAACTTTGGGAGTGATTCTGCATCTCTGAACTATTTGGATGCTCTCAAGGGCATATTGAAAATCAAGATCCACAAAGCCATTTTGGCCAACCCAGAGAGATCTATGGGAAACTAGCAGTTACCACATCACTGCTCTCATTTGAACTGATAAACTGTCTCACTTGTTATGTAGTTTGCCTGCTTAACCTCTCAATAATTTTCATTTCTTTTTCAAAGCTAATAAATCTTTAGTTCGTTTACTAAAGGATTGGTTATCAGCACTGGTTTTGCTGTGCGATCCAGAGTATCCATTGACCCAGGATAAGTGACTGTCCCTTTGGGACTAGGAGGACCCTAATGTGTAGTGATTTTTGGTTTTAATAACCTTTCATCACAGAAGCTCAGCTTGTCTGAGTGGCAAGATGTGCTGAAGACTCTAACGGGACTGCGCGTGGCTCCGTGGTGAGGCTAATGTAGTAGTCCAGGAGAGCACATTTGTTGTTGGCTTGGTGGAATCTAATTATAAAATATACTGCCAGTTTGGGGTGTCTGTCCTATTTACTGAGTCCAACCTGAGACTGGAACTCTTAGCTGTGAGCCACATATCAGACACCATGACAGACATGCAATCATTTTCTTCTGTTACTAGAGCCCTAAACCATCTTCGATCTGGTCTCAGGAACTACCAGATGAGCAATATCAGTTCCTTTGCTTATTTGATGTTCACATTAACTTTTATAGATTTAGATTTTTGGTTTTTGGTTTTACTTCTATAAATACAGTTCTCTTACTGACAAAGGGTGATCACTTTGTCCTGAGGAAATGCCCAGCAGACAATTTTCTAAACTGACATGAAAACTGTGTTAACCTTGCTTAAGAACAAAACCCTTAACTTTTTCATTCCTGCTCCTTATCTGAAAATGGTTTTTTCTTTGGTTAAGTAATGTATTTTCGTTTGAGGTTATTGAGACATGAAATGATTACTTATCCCTTGAAATGACATTATATTTAAATGCAATGGCACATGAGCACTTACCACTCTCTTCATCTCTCTTAATCCTTGCTTGCTGTCTGCAAATACACCATTCTCTCAGCCTTATGGGACGCACTGAAATTCTGTCTGAGTTATAATTGCCTTTCAATACGTCTTGCTACATGTTGTTTGATTTAAAAGGATTCCCTTCCAAATAGAAAATATTTGGTGAGTGCCACATGTATTTCTCTTTTATTTTTAATCAGCTTCTTCCATAATTGGGTTGAGGAAAGCAGCAAAGAAAAATGAGAATTGAACTTATCTGACCATGATAAATTTGAAAATTCAGAACACAGCTCAAACTTTAGTGATAGTTTTTAAATTCTTGCACATCCTACCTGATCACGTCTGTGGAATGCTTGTGGAATTTTATGTCTTTATAACTATTTCTAATGTGTTAGCGTAAAGATAAGGTTGTAAATGTAGATGTACAAGAGATACTCTGAACAGGGAAAGGCATAACAGATTGACATGTTCAGTCTGGAAGCTTCTGCAACAAATATCTGAACGGATAAAGGTGCCATTCCATGGGGGAGCTATCAGAGATCAGGATCAAGAGAGAAACTGCAAAGGAAGAACCAGATTGGTTGACCGGGGTACCATCCAGATCTCTAATTCCATTCCGTGTGCTACCATAATTAAAAGTATGTATGCACAACAGCAAAGGTATAGCATAGCAAGAGGAACATGTTGCATAGGCTTTGAGCTACAGTACTGCACTAATAAAGGTTGGTTGTGATTCTGTGAAAATGACAAATAACTGATATGTTGAGGTCCTCCATTGAGATCACTCCCAGCAATGACACTGAAAATATAATATCTGAGAAAATCAATAATGACATTAGTAACCATACCCATTAACTGGTACAAACAGTTCCTAAGTTCTGGAAAAAAAATACTCATAACCATATTTACCCACAATGGGTCACATCTTCAGCTGGTTTAAAATGGACATGGATCCACTAAAGTCACGAAAGCTATGTCAACTTACACGAGCAGAAAATCTGGTCCCAGGATTGTAGTATTAAATCTAGCAACATTTGTTTTGAACTGACTCCTGCTGTCTATTAAGATGGTGTACTGGGTTTTGTATTTTTCATAATGAGGCTGGCAATCCAATCAACAGCTGCAAGTGCGTGGATGTCTTTGTCTGAGAGAGAATTACAAATTCAGCACTGCTTGTGTAGCACGCAGAAGTTGGAATGTGTATGTCTGTGCAAATGTAACTTTTTGGGGTGTAAGGACTAGCTAGAATGCCAGGGTGATATTTTCCTATGCCTTGTCCATTTAACATTTGGAACTGCACTGAAGAGGTGAAAGGGACAGAGCTCTGGGGAGCCTGTGTGTGGTCTCCAAAGAGTTTGATATGCCTGGAAGATGGTGCAAGGTTTTAATAAAATACTCCAATGTAAAGCAGCACCCTGATCTGGGAGCCTAACAGCTTCATAGTCTGAAATACTTATCCAGCTACTAACACAGGAAACAAGATAAGGAATGGAAATGGTAACATTCATGGATGATGCTCAGTTGTGACAGAGGCTCTGTTGCGTTTCTCAGGCTACATTCTCACAATGGAATAAGGAGAGGCTCATCTTGATAAAACCACACGCTCAGGAAGTCCTGTATCTAGATCCCTGGTATATTGAAGAGACATGAATTAAATGAAGATTTGCTCTCTGCCCATTAAGCTCCCATGGCAAAAGAGCAAAAGTCACAGCTAGAAGATGTTCCACACACTGGGTTGGCCCAGATCTGAGACAGAACAATACCAGCAAAAGAGATCTGATGGTTCAGCGGTCTGCCAAGAAATTAATGGAGAAGACATTTCAGCCTGAGGCACCTTTTTTTCACATGGAAATCAGGAAAAAATTTCTCCAGCCTCTTCTTGATAATTATTGTAATTATCACAGTTCAGGGAAACAGAGTCTATCTTCTCCCTCTATGGTCCACTAAGGACACCCTCTCTTAGGCTTTCGGCTCCCCTGCCATTGCCTTCTTGGGTGGAGATATGCACCTCTCTCCCTCCTGACCAGACTGTTCCTGCCTACCCTGTGAATTCCCCAGCAAAGTCAGACTGCTGTGAAATGGCAAGCAGTGTCATTGCCATGGTTGTTACCATACAGCTCTTTCTAAGCAAGCACATTTATTAAGGTAAAAGCATTGCAGGAAAAAAAAAACTATTAAAAAGAATAAAATAATGTATGTGCAAGCTTACCAGAAATCACCACAACTCCAACAACTGCTCTGGCTGGTGAAAAGTCCTTCACACTCCACCATGGTTTTTTCTGTGATCACCTGTTCATAACAGCTGTTAATTCAGAACAAACACACTTGTGGATCTGAGAGTCCCTTCTTTATACAATTTTTTTTAACTTGTACTCACATAACAGGTGATCAGCAGACAAACAGCTGAATTCTTGCATAAGCGAAGCAGATGTGTTTGCATACCACTCCTAGAGATTTCCTATGATGCCTACTTTACTTTAAAAGATCATGCCTGTCTGGGCCGATTGTTTTGAATAATCCTTTTATTCCACAATAATACATACACATTGGCATTGTTAATACAGTGAACTCTTAAGAAACTTAATTCAGTGATGTTTGTGCAGCAAATTGCCATCTCTGACACAGTCATAGTTCTGAGACTAGCGACAGGGTCCTGTGGCACCTTATAGAACAGAGGTAGGCAACCTCTGGCACAGGTGCCAAAGGCGGCACACGAGCTGATTTTCAGTGGCACTCTCACTGCCTGGGTTCTGGCCACTGGTCCGGGGGGCTCTGCATTTTAATTTAATTTTAAATGAAACTTCTTAAACATTTTATAAACCTTATTTACTTTACATACAACAATAGTTTAGTTATATATTATAGAGTTATAGAAAGACCGTCTAAAACAATTAATGTATTACTGGCATGTGAAACTTTAAATTAGAGTGAATAAATGAAGACTTGGCACAGCACTTCTGAAAGGTTGCCAACCCGTGTTTCAGACTAACAGATGTTTTGGAGCATAAGCTTTCGTGGGTGGGTATTCACCCAGAAAAGCTTATGTTCCAAAAAGTCTGTTAGTCCTGTGGCACTTTATAGACTCTTAGTCTGGATCTCTAAAAAGCAACAAACCATAGCTAACCCTCTGATACTTCTCAGTTCTGAGACTGTTACCCGTACATTGGCAACCACTGTCTCCTGGCATTTCTGTTCCCTGGAATACAAATTCTGCCTGTCTAAATCAGCTTTCTGATACAAACCAGACCTCTCTTCTCAGTAGAAATAATTACTATGATTTCACAGATTAATGAGCTCCCAGATGATGCTTTCATTCCATGGGTGGCATAAGTGGTTTCAGTGGGTTGGCAGTGAGGTAAACACATCCGTTCAAATGCGGTTTGTTTTTTTGTTTGGAGTGCTGTAGTGCCTGAATATCCCAGCTAAAATTGGGGCTGCGTTGCTCTAGGCCCTGTACAAACTCATAGTAAGGAAGAGTTCCTACCCTGAAGAGTTACAGTCTAACTAGATATGAGAAGGGGAGGGGAGAGAGAGAATATCATTACCTTCATTTTACAGAGACAGCTATTAAGGCCCACCTTTGTAAGCATATTTGGGCATTACAACACTGAGCACAGCAGTGTCTAAATACCTTTAAAAATCTGAGCCTTAATCCCAGTCTCTGTAAAATGAAGGTAGTGATATACCCTATGTCCCATTTTTCAAAAGGAATTTAAACTGTCTAAACGTCAGATTTTGATCAGTGCAAGTTACATCGGTGTACAGCCGCCAAAGGTGTGTATATCCGTTGTGCATATACGTACTTGGCTGCTTGCGCAGGTATGGCACGTACTCTCCAGGAGGTTGTGTTGATGCCAAGTGTGGTGCACCGTGCGTAGGTAACCCAGTGGGCTATGCACTGCTGTCCAGTGCAATTTCTTTTTTGGAAATTTTTGCAATGTGTTGGTGTCTACCAATACTGGTATAACCATGGCAAAGTAGCCCATTCTGTTGATGTGGTCTGTTGATGTGCCAAAACGGGGGTAGGGGGGCACTTCACTAATATTGATGTGGGCTGGTTAGGAAAGGCGCACGACGCTTGCATCTTTAAAAGCACAGGACTTTTCAGAAAACTGCGAGTGGGGCATTGGTTCTCAAATATGGACTATCACTAGCGATACTGAAAGGCCAACAGTGATTCTTGGGGACCCACTTACCTCTTGCTCCCCTTGCTCATAAAGCCATACACCTGGGCAGCACCTAGGAAAGATTCAACTACCAGCTCATCAGGTGCAGAATAATTATTGAATGTTCTCTGGGTAGACTGAAGGGATGCTGAGAAGATCCATTATGTCCTGCTACATCTCCCTCTTCTTTTCCTGCTGGGACTCCTGGGCCTTTCTCCTGTCCACTCTTTCCTTCTCTATGCTGCCTGCCAGGCTCTCCAGGCTCTTTGTTCACAGACTGAAGCAGCACTAGCTTGCAGGATCTCACTGAACATGTGCTCCCTAGTCCGTTTTTTCTCCTCCTCAGGGTTAGACTTTGTGCAGATATGCAGGGGTCACCCCTCAAGGCAGCAACGGCTGATAAAAATGGACAGATGTGCCTTTGGATTTACAGTCACAACAGGAAGGGAATGAGAAGTTTCAAAACTCTCTTCTCTCATTCTCATAAAAACGTCTAATAAAATATGCTTATTGGAGACCGTCTGCTGTCCAGACCCAGGCGTAGTGAGTATGGTCTGCCAGGGGGGTTGGGGAGGAATTTCAGTTGCATGCAAAATAAAACTTAATCCCTATTTCATGGGTACGGGATAGGGCAATAGTGCTAAATACTGACACTATTTTCCACAGGCAGTGTTGATTTTAGCTGATATCACTCTTGAGGGTAATAAAAGCACAGAGCTCTCAGTTGCTACTGGCATCCTGAAATCACCCGAGTCCATATGCTGCTAGCCCGATTACTGCAGTGATGGCAGCTGAACTTGTCATGCAATGGTGTGGGAAAGCATCTTGTGGCGGAGGGAGAAATAATGCAGCCATCCCTAGAAACCTTTGGGAAAGGATTGCAGAGTGTTTCCAGGAACGTTCCATTGAGATCTCTCAGGATGATACACGGGGCATCCCTATGTATATAAACAGACTGCTCCATATGTCGACCTCCTCACAATGCAGCAAGGGAATGAAATGTAGTTGTAGCTGAGCCCGTCCCAGGATATGAGAGAGACAAGGTGAGTGAGGTCATATCTTTTATTAGACCAACTTCTGTTGGTGAGAGAGACTAGCTTTCCCAGCCCTGACCTGAAGAAAAGCCATAGGTAAGCTTGAAAGACTCTCTCTCTCCAACAGAAAATGTCCAGTAAATAATATCACCTCACCCACATTGTCTCTCTCAAGGGAATGAAAAGCAGATAGCAACTCTCGCTCTGTTTTGTTGTACCACTGCCTCTTCTTATCCAAGTAAAAACCAATTGAAAAGTCAATATCTGTGCCGTGATGCACTGGGGCTGGGCTGTTTAAACATTGTAGTGAGAAATGAATGCATACACTTACCTGAGGGCTTATCCCTGGTTAGCTGGAGGGATTAGCTAGACTTTGGACTTTTCAGCAAGTCCTGTCTCATGGCACGGCTGGACCTTTTTGCTGCACCTCTCTCTCCTCCTCCTGGCTGTTCATGGCAGGGGGTCTATCTCAGCTCCTCTGAGTTTCCCACTGTGGTCTGCAGGGTGATGGTGAGGTGTCTGCCTAGTCTGGCATGCATCTTGTTGTAAATGTGGCAAGTCAACACCAGATCAACTGTTGGTTTCCCCGTTCTTGCGATGTGTGGTGCTATTCCTTCGCTTTCATGCAATACTGCTGCTGATTCCTGTTCTACTCCTTTGCCTGCACTTTCTGTACAATCTTTTCATAGATATCCAAGTTTCTGTGGCTAGTCCATACCTGCGCTTCACAGCCTCTTCTCCCCCACAGGCCCAGGAGGACCAATATCTCCTGTGTACTCCAGGCAGGAGTGTGTTTAGTCTGTGGAGCCAGGATGGTCGGTTGGGCAGTTGCATACACCAAGGGAGAGCAAGGATGGACAATCAGGAAAAGGCTTTTCAAATGTACATGGGGAGTTTTTTATAAGGGGAAATGGCTTCCCGTCTTCATGACCTCTGGGCCGTGGCATTTACAGTTATGACCAGAGCAGTCACTGTGACAAGGAATGGGGCTTTTTGCGACAGGCGTTGGAGGACAGTTAGGGTCAGCCCAGGTGTCTGTGTCTTTGCTCACATTGTGTAGACCTCAGTAGGTTGACCATGGCTCCATGCCCTTATGTCACCATACTGAGATACTGTGTCATCATAATGAGATACTTCTGCTGACAGGAGACAACTTTTAGTGTAGGCAACCTAAACTTTGTAATGTTAGATCAGCCCAAAGGCACTTAGGAGCCTAAATCCCATTGACAGTGGCATTTAGACTCCTGAGTTCCTAAATCCTTTTTTGAGTGTGCCGGCTCCTAAATTGGTTAGGCTTTGCAAATCTGAGCACAGCAAGGCCTAAATACCTTTAAACAGTTGGGCCTATGTGACTTGTCTAAGGTTACAAAAGAGGTCATGGTAGAGCTGGGGGTTGAATTCAGGCCTCCTGACCTATTCCAGTGCCTTGATTACAAGACTCTCCTTCCTTTGATTGCTTTTCAGGCCTGAGATTACTCCTTGAGAGGTCTCTCACCCTATGTACTTTTATTACCTCCTGCTTCTGTATGTTAGCTTAGTTGGACTGGGCTAGTACAAGTTCCAAATTACCATCTCTGGTAAGGGGATGTCACATAATTGTTGTCTCCTGACTGATACACTGTCACGTGAGTATTATGCTGACACCCATGGTACTTTATCAGTAGAAATAAGACCTCCTTTTTAATAACGTTTTTTTTAAGCTCCACTAGCTCCATTCAGACGTATGGATTTTACAATTTTCTTCATGACAAGTGTTCTGGCATACTATGTACTGTAAAGAAGATGCCATATACATATGCTGATTGATTGAGTTATACTTTGATGTCAAAGTTTCCAGGATACTAAAGAACATTTAGGTAATTTAAAGTCATCTGGGAAAAGTTCATGATTAGCTAACTATTGATGTTTACTTGCATGGTAGCAAGAGGGGGAAAAAAGGATGTAGTTGTGTTAAGTACTTTTTGTAGTGTCTTAAATCTTGACAAATGTGCCATGCCTATCCACCAACAGATGGAGCACACAGCTGTGCATGTGGGCATAACCAGTCTCTGGAAAAGAAGGAATGGGATTTTACTGAATCTTTTTCCCCCCTGACCCATTAGTAAGAAAATTTATGGTGGAAGAATTGATATATGGACCTACTGATACATTTTATGTGTGGGGAGTTCTAAGACAGTGTCCATGGCCCACCTTTTTCTTAAGCTGTGCCTATGATATTTGTGTCTCAGTACATCTTAATGCTTATCTTTTGCACATTATGAAAGCTATTCACTTTTTTCTTCCAGCTTAGATTGCACTACAGAGGTGCAGGGTCAATTTTTAGAGCAATACTCCAATATTTATTTCCATTGTTTGTAAAGTGGAATTATAGGTAGCAGGGGGAAGAAATAAATGAAGCTAAAAGCATGAGTTGCCAGTTTGAAGCACTGTTGTAGACATTGTAATGCATGCTTTATGTCTTTAAAACAAAGTAAGCCATTAAGCATGCAATGCAAAGCGTAATTTTATCTCATCTATAAATATAAGTGAATCTTTTCTATTTCAAATCCCAGTACAGAGACATTTTATTGTTGCAGTCCAAGTGATGTACACAATTTAACTTCAGCACCATTTGTAACTCTACTGGTATTTTAATAATGAATACAATTATATATTGGCAACAAAAATCCAACTTAAATAGAAATAGCTTTAAGACCCAAACCAGAGTTTCCAAGAGGCAACTAGAAAAAAACAATGATTTTCTCTGGATTAGAGCAGGTCAGGAATTTTTTGACAAAAGTTGGTGGTTGTTGAAAAATGCCAATTCATTGAAACCAAAACTTTGCAGAAAAGTCAGTTTTGAGTAATTTCTTTACTCAAAATTGTTGAAAAAAAGTTTCAATATTGTCAAAGTTCCTGGGACAGGCTCTATCAGGCTTTCTCTGCCCCCTACTGGAGGCATCAGTGCCCTGGAAATTCACTCAGGTTGGGCAACCAATGATTCAGTCCTCCAGAGGCCTAGAAGGGCCAAGAGGAAATACTGGCCAATCACGAACCAGCAGGCCAGTTAAGAAGGCTTCCCTGCATTTGCTTAGGGGCAGAGCTGGATAAGATTGGAACAGAGGAGCCGCTCCTCAGGGTTAATCCAGGTCCAGGCCAAGGTCTCACACTAAGTGCTGCAGCTATCTGCTTGCATTTTGAAGTGTTTTTTCCTCTTTTGTGTAGGCGCAGACACCCGAATCCCAAGCTGCTGTTTTGCAACATGTTTGTTTTAGAGACTGATGTCAAGCTTACAGCACAGCAAACAGGGATGGATTACCTCTCCTGTGGGCCCGGGGCTGTTAGATTTTGTGGGGGCCCTGTATACAAGTCTTTTTTTCTGGGAAGGAGTTTGAAGGAGGGGGCTGGGGCAGGGGATTGAGGTGCAGGAGCAGGGGTGGGGTCTGAGGTAGTGTTTGGGTGCAGGAGGGGGATTCTGATCTGGGGCAGGGGTGGAGAAGGGAGTGTGAGGTGCAGGCTCCGGCTGGGAGTTGCTTACCACAGGTGGCTCCTGGCTGAGGGTGCAGCAGGGCTGCTCAGGCAGGCTGCCTGCCATAGCCCCACACTGCTCCTAGAAGCGGCTGGCTCCTAGCAAGTCTCTGCGGCCCCTGTATGGGGGGGAAAATCATGTCTCTGTGCCCGTAAGCACCGACTCTGTAGCTCTCATTGGCCAGTTTCCGGGCAGGGGCAGCATGCAGATTCGCCTTTCTTCCTCCTCCGCCCCTCCCCAGGGAAGGCAGAGATGTGCTAGCAGCCAGCTGCTTCCAGGAGGAGCGTGGGGCCCCAGCATGTTGGACTTTTAGCCGGCTACACCATGGGACTTTTAGGAGCCCAGTGTTGGAGATTGCTGCCTGTGATTAATTTTTGTGGGGCCCCCCCTTGAGCTGGGGCCTTGGGCTGCAGCCCCTAAAGCTCCTGCCTTAATCTGGCCTTGACAGCAAAGACCACCTTATCCCAAGAAGGTGGCCAGAGTTTACAGCCTATGGTGGGGAGTGCCTTCAGTAGCATGCGTGGCCTGGAAGGGGGCATTTCGGAGCAGCCCTGCCTCCCGCAGTTCAGGTTTGACATTTTCTAAATGGAAAAAATTCCCGTTTTCTGTTTTGTTTCCAAATGTAAGCTAATTAGACAACTTTTTTTTTTTTTTTAAGGTCAAAATTGAAAGAGTTAGTGAACTGCAAAGTTTGGAGGAGATGATGATGATGATGATTTTTGTTCATGAAAATTTCAGACTTTGATTTTTATTTGTTTATCTATCTTTATTCTGATTGATGGTAGGGAAAACCATTTCCTGTCCAACTTTCCTGTGAATACTACTTAATGCTTTAATACTCCATTTCCTTCAGTGACAGACTCTATCTCCAACTTGCACACAATGAGTCTGATCCTACAAAGGGGTGAAGACCAGCTTCTGCACTGTACCTCTCAGGATGGGTCAGAGCAAAGGTGGCTTTAGACTGTTTTTTGTCCCTCAGGGGTTCTGGAGGGCTGGAGGGGCTCACGTGGCTGCTTTTAGCTTAGAACAACTGCCAATGGGCTGCTATGTAGTACAGAACAGATGGAGTACAAGGCCCTTTGGCCACAAACCTGTCTGTCGTGGTACACCCCCTATGCCTGGGGTGGCAGAGGACGGTGGCCTAGGGATGCTCGGCAAGCCCTGCACTGTCACTAGGATTGCCAATTTTCTGAAGGCAGAAAACTGAACACCCTTGTCCCACCCCTTCCCCAAGCCCCTGCCTATGTCCTGCCCTTTCTTGGAGGCCCCATCCAATGGGAGCTGCGGAGCCGGTGCTAGGGCCGGAGCCGGTGCTAGGGACAGTGCCAATGTGCGGAACCCCCCAACCACCCTTGTGCCTAGGAGCCAGAGGGACATGTTGCCACTTCCTGGGAGCTGTGCAGAGCCAGCCTTTGCGGCCAACTGGACTTTTAACAGCCCGGGAGCTGTGCCTGGACACTTGGCAGCCATAGCTGTTACAGAAACTCTGGCACAACATGGAGATTTCCCAGGGGATAGTTCCATCCTTTATACGTCCCCTTTATGACATTGGAATGTCATAAGGGAAACCTAATTTATTCTTTAGCTTCCTCCTTGAGACTCACTTCTGTTGTGATACCTGCAAAACCCAGTCTGTTGATTATGCCAAGCCAGGTGATGAGCAGTGACTATTCCTCCTTCCCTCTCCCTCCTTCTCTCCTTGTAACCCCAATCAACGTAGCTAACCAAGCTGGGCCAACTCTTCACCAAACTCATTTGCTTGTATGTTGTATCACTCTTCTATATCCTTCATCTGTTTGTGTCATTAGAACAGAAGCCCTACAGAGCAACGATTGTCTATCTTCCATGCTTCTACAGCATCCAGCATAATAGGGCCCCAACCACATGTCTAGCCTTTGAATGCTACCATCGCATAATAGTTATTCCTAATAGTAAAACGGCGGCAGCATAGGCCACAATTTTGCCTTGTTCCTCCCCAGTGACTTACCAAGTGCCCTTAGCTCCCCATGGGGTCAGATTACTGGTAGTGTCAGGTACTATTCAGTGTATGGCCCTGATGAACTATAAATAGAAATAAATGAAACGTTCTCAGTAAAAATCTCTCCTTTGACAACTGCATGATTGCCTCATTGAGCACAGGGCACAGCTAGAAGCAATCCAAATCCACAGGCATGGAAGAACTGTGTAGCCTACAGTCTTTTGAGGACTTTTCACTGCTTGTCATACTTTTCTATGTGTTCATTAAGAACTATGTACCTTTCATAACCTTTCTAGGTGGCCTCTCTAAATGGAGATCAATGTTTTCCTGTCTTGTCTCCTTTAGCAGATGAAGGAAAATAATAGCAGTGACACAGTTTACTAATACACCTCAGGCCTGACCTGCAACAGCCTCATCCATATTTTAGTTCTTTTTGGCTTCACCTGAGCACAGACTGACATTGGCACTAAAGCTGTGTGATTCTTTTTGTGGTGCCTTTGTGATGCACAGAAACATCTACTAAGAAGAAGTCATCAAAACCTATCTTGATTAGACACAATAGCCAATTTTTTTTCTCACACTGAAGTATATGACTAGCTTGACAATCCTGTGCCATCCATCTCATGATACAAAATGCACATTCATACACTTGGAGAGGTATTGGTGGGCTGAAGTGTATTTGGATGTAGCGTACTTAGATCTAAGGTCAATTGTGTCTACACTGACTATGTTGCATATTCCCCAGAAGCATTTGCAGGGGAGAGAAGAAGATAGCTCAGTGGTTTGCGCATTGGTCTGCTAAAGCCAGGGTTGTGAGTTCAATCCTTGAGGGGGCCATTTAGGGATCTAGGGTAAAAAATCTGTCTGGGAATTGGTCCTGCTTTGAGCAGGGGGTTGGGCTAGATGACCTGTTGAGGTCCTTTCCAACCCTAATCTTCTGTGATTTCCCTTTTAATCCTTTTGCTGAGCAATCACAGATGCAGAAGGCCCACACATAGATTATCCTGAGGTCTTGATCAAGGCTTGATTTAAGATTTTAAGTGGTATGTAAGTGGTGCATAGGGTCTTTTGAAAGCCCTCTATACTATGTTGAATTTCACTCATGAAAATCCCACCTGGTCTTGATAAAAGATCCTAAGAGAGTTAGACACTCCAATCTCACCCTAACCCTTTTGCAAATCACAACCAAAATGCTTGTTGATAAAATTAGAGTTGATCACAACAGGTTTTTTGTTTGTTTTTTGTTTTTAGATGAAAAAATGGCTTTTCAAAAACATATGTTAACATTTTTCTTTTGGTTGAAATTTACTGTGGTTGCTTTTGTTTTGTGGCAGTTGAAATGACGAGTGTTTTGTGAGGCATGATGTCTGGGATGGGACGGCTCAATGAGGAGGTGGCAGCTGGTGGGATTTGCTGGAGTATTTAATGAGACCAACCAGCTGCTGTAGCTTTATAGAGATTATCATTTGAAGCACATTTACTGTGGCACCGAATGGAAAGGTTGGTGGTCATGCTTAATTTCTGATGGGGCTTGCACAGGGCTGAGTCCTGGCACCTCTGCGCTTACTGTTTCACCTGTGAAAGTAAAAAATTGCTTGAGCCCTGGCACCTAATTGCTCTGAGCCGCAGCACTTTTTCCGTTCCAAATTAAGCACTGGTTGGTGGCAGCACAGTCCTTCAGTGTGGGGTAGTGAGTACACCTATACCAGAGAGCTCACAACTAGGATTCTGACAATAAGTAACAGGAATAAACTGACCAATGTGGTGTGTGAAGGAAGTAGGGCGGTCTGGTGTGTTTGTATACATTAGTACAGAGGTCAGCAACCTTTCAGAAGTGGTGTGCTGAGTCTTCATTTATTCACTCTAATTTAAGGTCTCGTGTGCCAGTAATACATGTTAAAGTTTTTAGAAGGACTCTTTCAATAAGTTTATAATATATAACTAAACTATTGTTGTATGTAAAGTAAATAAGGTTTTTTAAAAATGTTTAAGAAGCTTCATTTAAAACTAAATTAAAATACAAAGCTCCCAGACCGGTGACCAGGACCCGGGCAGTGTGAGTGCCACTGAAAATCGGCTTGTGTGCCGCTTTTAGCACGTGTGCCATAGGTTGCCTACCCCTGCATTAGTAACAGTGGTATCGGCCTAACAGCAATTTGTAAGGGATTGAGCAAGTACATGAGGTACACTGTTCTTCAGATCTGATCAGCTAAATTGAATTCTGTTGACCCCATGTTTTCAAGTTCTGTTGGATAGTCCTGATGCCAATAATTGAGTACTTACAGTTAAAGAAAACTGATATGTTGGTAATATAATTATGAGAGTCATGCGGTGCCAATTTTCTGTAAATGTAGATGTTTGGTGCCACTGCCAGATGCATTCTTTTTGGACAATTTGTGGAGTTGTTCCAAATCCTGGTCTCATCCTGCTCTTCAAGCCTAAAGTACTTTCTCATGAGCACATCTCCTCAAAGTTGTGACAAATGAAATGAAAGGCATCAGTAAATGGCCAGTTATTCAGCCTTAAATGCTGATCAAATTTAGAGGGTGATTATACTCTAAAAAGGGATTGTGTAAAGATTTTCCCCCCTTAAAATAAAGAAAAATGGGGGTCTATATTGTGTCTCACAATATTCCCATTTAAATAATCTCCATTTCAAATTTCAGGTAGAAGATCACATTAATTTAGCATGTGGCTCTGAGACTCAAGCTTGTTTCTTTCCATCCCTCACAATCTCATCAATAATAGAGTTTCTATGGGTCAAATTAATCCACTTTGCCAATTCTTTTTTTTGTCAGTTTCAGTCTTCATTGACAGGTGGTGCAACTACTTTGACGTAAGTGGTTTTGGACAGATGGTTACCTGTTGGAATTTAGTAAACAATTCCCTTGATAAGATGAAATGGAACCTAATTTACTTAATCTTAGCTGTGTCGTCTCCTCAGAATTAACTGGAGTGAAAAGCGACCCACACTGAAGTCTGGCAGTGTTGTCTTAGATACTCTATCCACTTTGCAGGTATTGGTCCCACTAGTCAAGGAGTATGGATGATCTTCTCATGAAGGTTACCTATTACCTCACCAAAATGAAGGAGGAGTGGCACTTAGGTGAGGAATAGGAAGGAATTGATGATATATACTCGTTCATTAGCCCATTCTTTTATAAGCCGATGCCCCCAAGATGGATAAGTAAAAATAGCAAAAACTGTATGACCCTTTCATAAGCTGACCCTATATTTTAGGAGTTGGAAAACTTTGGCTCCCAGCTCATCAGGGTAAGCCACTGTGGGATTGGGACGTTTTGTTTACCTGGAGTATTCACAGGCACAGAGCCCCTCAGCTCTCAGTGGCCGCGGTTTGCCATTCCTAGCCAATGAGAGCTCCCATTGGCTGGGAACAGCGCACCGTGGCCACTGGGAGCTGAGGGTAAACAAAATGACAGTGTGTTAGATATTCAATTCAATGATTCCATAGAGTTTAAAATCATCATATTTTGGTGTAACCCGTTTATAAGCCGACCCCCGCTATTTGATGCATCACATTTTTACCAAAAATATTCTCTTATAAAGGATGTGTGTATGTATATGTATATTGGGCAAGTTGGGCTGGGCAGTTCCTAGAGAAGGCTCTTGTGAGAGAAATCAACTCTAGTGAGATGGTTGGAGCTGAACTTTGTTACCTTCTTGTTGATTTCTTAGTTAATAAAGCCAGTTCCTAGGAATTGGGTGAGTGGTTGGATTTTTGCATAGTGTGTGGATTGTATTTGGAGAGTGGGTTGCTCATGCATGTTTTTCTGTTCTAATTTGACTATGGCCTTAAAGGAGCTCTTCTGGAAAGACCTGAGACCTCCTGTAAGTTAGGTCTTAGAGCCCTGATGGGAAACAGAAAGTATGCTGCAATGGAATTGGTGGCCAAATAACATGGTAAAGTGGACCACACAGCACTCCACTCAGTTTTCTGGAACATAGGCTAGACTTGCTTTTTTGGACAGGTCAAAAGTGAAAATGAATTTAACACTCATTCTAATTCACAGATTTTTTTTTTTAAGGCCAGAGAGAAGAATTATGATCAGCTAGTCTGACCCCCTGGATAATACTGGTATGATGGGTTAGAGTCCCTCCCCCTCCCCCCTACATTTGGGATGCCACTTGATGTACTGGGATTTCCCTGCCTGCTCCACCAGCCTGGGCTCCCATTCCCTGTTTTGCTGAATTAGGTTCTCCGGCCTCTGGTAGCACACGTACACAGGTAGGTGTGTAGAATCACTGAGTCTGCAAACAGAAAACTCAGCCAGGAACTTACCCTGCACTCAAGTGCAGCTCCCTTCTGGAAAGTATACCCAAAATAATAATGTCTTGTGCTGTAGAGATATCTATACAACATAAGCTCATAAATTTTGCCCCCTCTCTCAATGTGGAGGAAGATATGCACAACTTCTTGCTCCCCCTCCAAGTTTTAAATTGCACAAACTGGGTTTAATAATAAACAAAAACAAGTTTATTAACTATAAAAGGCAGATTTTAAGTGATTATAAGGGATAGCAAATAGAACAAAGCAGATTACCAAGCAAATAAAACAAAACACATGTACTAAGCTTAAGATCTTAAAGAGACTGGTTTCAAGAAATAATTTCTCACCCTAAATGTTGTTTTAGGCAAGTTGCAGAGTTTCTTTACTTAGAGTTCCAGTTATTTCTCTTTACAGAGTAGATTCCTGTCTTAGTCTGGACTCAGCCCTTACCTTTCCCACAGCTCAGTTCCTTTGTCTCTTCAGGTACTTTCAGCAGTCTTTCTTCTTGGGCAGGAAGGCAATGGAGGAGAGTTCTGGTAGCCTTACTCCCCAGCCTTAAATAGGATTTATATAAGGTGGAAAATTACTAGACGTCCAAGATGGTGTTTAGTACCAGGTGACAGGACACCTGACCTAGTAGTGTCACAGCTAAGTCCCAGGACGCCTCTCAGGAAGGAGCGAGATTAGTATCTTCAAAGTCTTATTGTTTCTTCCTAATTGTAGATTGCCACGTATTCGCAGGGGCAAAAGAAAATGCAGGCCTGTTATTTACCAGGCTGCACGTGGCAACAGACTATATAGGTAAGAGATGCAAGGAGAGTATGGGTCACGAGGCAAACTGCAGACACACACACAACTAAAATTAATCAATTTTAAATTTTATTGGAGATAGTTACAAGGGGTAAGGGAGCAGCTTATGATTAGCTAATAGAGTTAACAAAACCTAAAACACACAATGCCTAAAATATCTACTAACAATATTTACAAACAAAATGCAGCATTTAGTAATAACTGATACTTACAAATACAAACCAACACATCACGACCGGCAAACGTAGAAGCTCTATTTGAAACACGTGAGCTGAGAGAGAGGCTTCGAGGTGATCAGGCTCGGTTACGGCATACACGGCATACACGGGATACACGGGACACGTTTTCTCCTCTCTCTGCCTGCACATGGCAGGGCAACCCCTAAAGTACCCACTATGACATCACAGAAGTGTCATAGTGGACAGACCCCAAAACCTGTGTGTGTTCGCCTCTGATTGGCACAAGCAATGTTTACACCAAATAGGGGAGCAGGTGCCAAAAGGTCTGGCTTCGCCCCCAAAAGGTGAGGTAATGCATATTGTTGTAGAATGCGTTCAACACTGAATGACAAAGGAAGAGGCCAGGGCAATACCGGTATGGCAAGTGATACAGGATGCAGACAGGAACCCATTCTAACACTAATGACCCATCAAGGTTGATGGCTGTTATCTAGTGGGTGATTCCCAAATACACATGCAGTTTGTAATTATTATATAGTCAGTATTCTTAACTTTAGATTCAGAAATGTACATGCATACAGACTGGATAATCATATCCAGTACATTAAAACCTTTCCGATGATACCTTACAAGACCCATCTTGCATAAAATGTATCTCAGTTATGCCATACGCATATCATAAGTATATTTCCATAAAGAATATGGGGTATAACCTAACAACAGACTATAGAACTTCACCCAGTAATTTCTGCATTGAGCCAATAAATTCTATTGAGCGACAGCATATGTTTTAAAAAGACACCCAGTCTTGATTTAAAACCTTCAAGTGATGGAGAATTCGCCATGTCCCTAGTTAAGGTGTGCCAATGGCTAATTACCCTCATTGTTGAATTTATGGCTTATTTCAAGTCTGAATTTGCCTAGCTTCAGCTTCAAACCATTTGATCTCATTATGTCTTTTTTTCTGCTAAAAGTACCCCATAGGAGGACTTGAATATAAGGCTGTTTTTTTCGTTATCAGAATATCATGCACGGCTAAGTGAAATACCTTACAGAAGTCTAATTATATTCTGTCAACACAATTATCTTTATCAAACAAATTTATAATCCATTCAAAAAACATTGTTTGTTTAACAAAGATCCGTTTTCTGTTAAATCATGTTGATTGGCATTAATTATGCTACCATGTTTTAATTCTTTACTGACTGAGTCCCGTGTAAGCCTTTCCATGATTTTGCCTGAATCTAGGTCAGGCTAACCAGCTTCATAACAAATGAAATACGGTCACGATCGCTGGCTGTTTTGTTGTCACTTGCTACTATTTAATGTCTATGCACTTTGCAAAACCACTATATGAAATGGGGCAACTCAACACAAGTGTTGATCATTTTGAGAGAGAAGGCCATGCAGGGAAAGATAATTGGAAATGAGATGAAATGCTGAGAGAGCTGGGTGTGAAATTTGCACAGTGCTTGATTGAGGCCAGCATTCGGTCCAGTCACTGTCCTGAGCATTGAAATTAATGCAGCGACATTTCGACAATATTGAATAAATCTTGGGACGGATGGCATTATTCTGCAGTCTTTACACAAGTTCCTGGATCAGGGCCCAGAAGAGGAACACAAAATGGTATGTGTAAGTCTCCTCTTTATTCTGTAGTGAAGCCAACAGGTGACATTAACATGATCCTTTTTAATCCCATCATGAAGACTACACACCTGTTTTTCTTCTTCGATATGTTTTGCAGACGATCAGCAAGCGTGATCAAGTGCTTTGCTGCTGGTGAAATGACTAGCTTTCTTCTCAGATTAGGGGTTTCATAAATACATTTTGCATGCTACATATAATGAATATTTAAACAGTCTATCAACTATCTTTCCAGCAATGGGCCAAGTTCTGATCCCAATTATGCTAGTATAAACTTGGAGTAACTTCATTTTGCCAGTGTGATTATTCCTGATTTACACCATTTTAACTCAGAACAGGATTTAACATCATGTTTCTGCTTATTACCAGTAATTCTTTTTGTCTTCCCTTGCGATTAGGGACATTTCATACAGCCATTGAGATACATTCAACCAATCAGATAAAGGAGGTTGCGGGAGGGTAGGGGGGAAGAGGTGCACTCGCATGCCTATGCAATTTAAATGAATTCATGTGCTCTTAACTCTAACCTAAAGTTCTCCGTCGGCAAACTTTAGATTTACAATTCAGTCTGTCTGGTAATCAAAATTTGAAGGATCCTAGTGTGTGTGTGTGTGTGTGT
>NC_133778.1:74852182-74868638 GCF_003597395.2 Chelonoidis abingdonii
AGAGAGAGAGAGAGAGAGAGAGAGCTGGCCATGCCTGTGGAAGACCCAAGAATGGCTGTTTTCTTGTGCCCTCAAGTAAAAAATTAGCCAATAGGGGGAAAGATGGGAATGAGCCCTACAGCTGTGCTGTCAAGAGCAGGTAGCTTCACCCTACAAAAGATCAAGTGGCTCATTCCCCTGGGTACTAGGGAGCTCAGGTAGGGATTCTAATCACAGCAGTTCCTACCATGCTCTGTTCTGCCCCAAACGCTGATCCATAGCTCAGTGTCACAAAAAGGCGCCCATTGACATCAGTCCGCTTTGCATCAGGCCCAACATTGCCAATATGACTACATTCATGGTACTGTGAAATCGTTGTGTGTGGGGTGTGTGTGTCTTGAGTTTTGCAACCTTAATGTGGCATTAATAAATTTTTCCCCGATTAATTATATTTGTACAAGGGATGGGACTTGCGGAGTCTGAGATCTTGCTAACCTGCAGGACTTCTCCAGTAATTAAACCCGTGTTTCTTTCCTGAGTGATCCATTGAAATTAATGGTTTTATAGCCCTAATGAATGCCTGTGCTGTAGTCACAGACTTGTATGTAACAGCCAGTAATGAGAAAATTTTGCTTTGACTAACTTCATCCTCGTTCAAACACTGTGGGCTCAGAAGTTCAGCTGCCGCATAGCAGGTTATCACTGTCAAGTTTGGCTCAGAAGAGATGGTGAGAAAAGGAGCTGAGGGAGGAAAAGGAAATAGATGCAGTAGATAATGTATAGCCCACCCATTTGCGCTAGCCTAACTCCTTGGGATGAGGGGAAGTATTCTAGCCTTACTCCATAGTATAGTATCAGAGGGGTAGCTTGTGTTAGTCTTTATCCACAAAAACAACAAGGAGTCCTGTGGCACCTTAAAGATTAAAAGATTTATTTGGCCATAAGCTTTCGTGGGTAAAAGACCACTTCTTCAGATGCATGGAGTGAAAATTACATATACAGGCATAAATATACTGGCACATGAAGAGAAGGCAGTTACCTAACAAGTGATGAGAAGACCGATTGAGTCAGGGTGGATGTGGTCCACTCCCAATAATTGATGAGGAACTGTCAAATACCATGGGAGAGAAAATTGCTTTTGTAGTGAGCCAGCCACTCCCGGTCCCTATTCAAGCCCAAATTGGTGTTAAGTTTGCAAATGAATTGTAGTTCTGCAGTTTCTCTTTGAAGTCTCTTATTGAAGTTTTTTTTTATTGCAGGATGGCCACTTTTAAATCTGTTATTGAGGGTCCAGGGAGATTGAAGTGTTCTCCTACTGGCTTTTGTATGTTACCATTCTTGATGTCTGATTTGTGTCCATTTATTCTTTTACGTAAACACTGTCCGGTTTGGCCAATGTACATGGCAGAGGGGCATTGCTGGCACATGATGGCATATATCCCATTAGTAGATGTGCAGGTGAATGAGCCCTTGATGGTGTGGCTGATGTGGTTGGGTCCTACTATGGTGTCGCTAGAGTAGATATGGGACAGAGCTGGCAACAGGGATTGTTTCCTGGGTTAGTGTTTGTGATGTGGTGTGTAGTTGCTGGTGAGTATTTGCTTGCGGTTGGGGGCTGTCTGTAAGCGAGGACTGGCCTGTGTCCAAGCTCTGTGAGAATGAGGGATCGTTTTCCAGGATAGGTTGTAGATCGTTGATGATATGCTGAAGAGGTTTTAGCTGTGAACTCTATTTGATGGCCAGTGGTGTTCTGTTAGTATAGTATAGGATTCTGTTTAAGTACAGTCTATCCTCCTCCCCCTGCTATTGAGTCCCTCTGTATGTATGTATGTATGTGTATAATTTTCCTCTGCTTAGTATGGAGGTGAGATGCTGTCGCTTCCTCTCATAAGGTATATTTCCCAAATCTGAACCTTAACATCCAAAATTTGGGTACCTGTATGAAACCTCTAAGCTTAATTACCAGCTTAGATCTGATAGCCTGCCACCACCCAAAAGTATAGTGTTTTGGGGCACTCTGACCTCCCCAACCTTCCCTGGGGACCCCAAGAACCCAAATCCCTTGGATTCTTAAAACAAGGAGAAATAAACCATTCCCCCTTCCCCCCCCCCCCAGACTTTCCCTGAGAGAGACAGTATTCCTGGCACAGAGAGAAATTAGCCTCTCTCTCCCCCTTCCCTCCTCCCCCACCAGTCCTGGTGTTTACACCCACTCTTCTGGGATAAAACAAGGGAAACAAGGAAAGATCAATCAGGTTCTCTAAAAGAAATCTTTTAATAAAAGAAAGGAAAAAGTAAAGAATTATCTCTGTAACTTCAAGATGTAAATATTACAGGGTCCTATAGTTTACAGACAAAGGAAGAAACCCTTCCTCCAGTACCAATACAAATCAAAATATTCCCAGCAACTACACATATAAAAGTTAACCAGCCAGATCCACATGTGCAAATAGAGTAAAACAAACAATTAAAAAGCCTAAATCGCCTGTTCTACTTACTATTTGAACAGAAACTTAGAGAGCCTGGAGATAGTGTGATCCCCCTCAGAGCCCAGAGAGACAACCGCCACAGAACAAAGGACCCACACCCAAACTTCCCTCCACCCAGGGTTGAAAGTATTTATTTTGTCTCCTGATTGGTCCTCTGGTCAGGTGGTGTTTGTTAACCCTTTACAGGTGAAAGAGACATTAACCCTTAGCTATCTGTTTATGACACTTCCACTCCCACATTCCATATGTGTGTTTGAGGGTCTTTCACTAATGAAGAAACTAAGCACTCTTCTGTCTGTGTTGGCTCAGGGATTGGTGGGGGGCATTGCTACAGTCTTCTGCAGTAAGTGTTGAATTTTACAACACAGTGAGTGTGGGGAAGATCAGTTTGTCTTTCAGTTATTGATGGACTGAAACAGTCTTAAAATTCCGCCAAGTATCTCCAATAGCTCAACCAATGCTGAAGGTGTCTCCTTGAGACTTTCACCACCCAATGAATTGCCTCTGAGCTCAATATATTTTTAGTATCCGACAAACCTTATCAATGTTTTAGTAGAAAGGTTCTTCTTGCCTCGGCAAACTAGCACTCTTCCTTCCTTACTGGCTTCTAGTCATCTAAAGCAAAGTAGGTACAGAAGCTCAATTTTTCAAAAGTTTTCTAATTTTGGTATTCCCAACTTCAGGCATACAAGGCCTGGGTTTCAGAGGAGCTGAGCAATTGCAGCTTCCATTTTCTCCAGTTAGAGTTGTGGCATAGTCAACACTTCTGGAAATCAATCTCCAGTTGGAACCACCAAAACTTGAGGGCAATCATGACAGTTAAAAACTGGGTCTTTGGCTGCCTCTACTAATTTGCTAACTTAAGTAACTGCTCGTTCATATTTCCATGTAGAACCCTCTCTGATGATCAGTTAATCACACTGATCTGCTCAGAATGTCAGCTCAATAAATAGTTACTAGTTTGTTAAAGACCAAGGTTTATGTGTTGTTTTTTTCCAAAAAGTCCAACTGAGCAAATTTCTTCCTACTTTTTATCTGACATCCTGTTTATTTCTCCTTTGTTTTATAGATAATTGTGATGATGCACTAGTATCCTCGTTGCCTCTGACCGCCTTTGACAGCTCCTCAGAGCTCTTCAGCGTTCACAGTCCCAGCTTCGCCAAGCTCAACAGACGGGATGGTAAGGTCACTGGGTGAAATGCCCATGACAGTTTTTACTACAGCTTTCATGAATAATTCATTTGGGTAGAAGCTTGTGGAATATTCAGCACCTGCCTAGAATCATCTCTTACGATCTGAGGTGCATTGCTAGTTGAAAATAGCTCATTAATGTTGGAGAAAGCCCCAAATTCAGTGGAAATTTACTGCAGATGCTTAGGGCCACTAAAGTGGAAGTTCAAATAGACTCCATTAATTTCTTTTGCTTTCTGCTATAGGTCCTGTAGTCCCAGGACAAACTAGTCTGTTAAATCTGCTGCACTGTTCCTAAATCCAGTTGTCCAGTAGCAATCCACTTTCTTTCTTTCCTTTCTTTGTGTTGTCATTGCACGTAGGAACCCTAGTCATGGGTCAGGACCCCAGTCAATTAGGCTTAACAGTGTCATTGGAAATTTAAGTGGAGAAGAATAGATTCACAGCTCTTTGCCCTGCAGAGGTGACCTTCTCTTCAGGTCTCAACCCTGAAGCATGGAAGGGGAAGTGAGGATTGTCCTGAGGTATGGCTAGTGGGTTTAAACACAGTGGGAATCCATAAGGACCAAACTTCATGTTACCAGGAAGAAGCAGGCTACCTCTGTGACTAACCCTAAACTCTAATCTTCTGCAGTTCTCCAGATTTGTATTTGCTATATGGGTTAGCATTACCCTGAGTCACATTCTGTGGTATGGCTTCTCCCCTGCTGGCTACTGTCCTTAGACTAAAGCCCTTTGACTTGGTCTTGGTTCCAATTTTCAGGGGTTAGTCTTATAAGACAGGAGATCTTTATGGAAAAGAAATATGGTTCATTTTTCTTCTTAAAAATAGCAAGCCTGAGATGTCTGTCCTATACCAAACCATGTTTATCTGGCTCTCTTCAGAGTAGCTTTACAAGGACGCCTGTTTGGATGCACTCTACTAGCTGCCATAAAAGATTTTGCAGTATATACAGATGTTCAGAGATTGGAGAGGTATTACATGGAAATGTAATATCTCAACTTTGACTCAGTGAGAATGTCTCTCAATAAATAGCTGGAAAGGAAGTTGTGTGGCAGTTGCCCAACATACACAAGGTTGACGAATCCACTCAGCAAAAAGACAGATGTCAATTTGACAAGAAACCTTGAGTGTTGGGTCTTGTTTCCCTACTGTCTAGCCTCTCTGGGCACAGCACTGACCTTTCAGGCTCCCCAATACTTAAACACACCCCTCTGTCAACCCATAGCCTCCCCCCACCCCAAAAAAAATCTTGATTCTGGTTTAAAGTTTTCCATCAGAGGCATGCGGTAGCTGTGAGGCAGTACGCACACATTGTTCAGTCTATGATTTTATGCTCTTTTTTTACTTACAAAACAATAAAACATCTTAAACACAATGTCCCTCGCTAGTTCCCCCTTCCCTTGGGGAGTCATTTCGGTTGCATCAGGCAGGCGGGCAGGGTCCTCCATCACCCTGTCTACACTGCCCCTTCAGCACCCTCTCTCATCTTAATCTGGTGGAAAATGGTTTTCTCACCACCTCCTTCTGGGAGTCCTTTTATAGACTCTTGCTGGGGTCACCTGTTCTTTTGTTCTGTCTTATGGTACAGTAACTCCTCGCTTAGTGTTGTAGTTATGTTCCTGGAAAAAATGTTACTTTAAGTGAAACGATGTTAAGCAAATCCAATTTCCCCATAAGTATTAATGTAATTGGGGATGCAGCTAGGTTCCAGGGAATTTTTTTTCGCCACACAAAAGATATATATACACAGTGTAAGTTTTAAACAAAAAAATTAACACTGTATACTGCAATGGTGATTGTGAAGCTTGGTTGAAATGGTGGAGTCAGAGGCCAGGTCTACACTGCGACTTTAAATCGGTTTAATGGCCGATATACCGATTTAACGCTGTATCCGTTCACATGACGTCGTCATTAATATCGATTTTACCGCCTCCTTAAATCGATTTCGGAACTCCTCCCAAACGAGAGGAGTAGCGCTAAATTCGATAGTGATAACTCGGATTAGGGTTCATGTGGACGGAAATCGACGTTATTGGCCTCCGGGCGGCATCCCAGAGTGCAGCACTGACCGCTCTGGACAGCAATCTGAACTCGGATGCAGCGGGCAGGTAAACAGGAAAAGCCCCGCGAACTTTTGAATTACATTTCCTGCTTGCCCAGCGTGGAGCTCTGATCAGCACGGCTGGCGATGCAGTCTGAAATCGAAAAAGAGCTCCAGCATAGACCGTACGGGAGATACTAGGTCTGATCGCTGTATGGGGAGACAAATCTGTTGTATCCAGCTCCGTTACAGAACACGAAATGCCAAAGCGTTTGAATAAAAAACTGCAGGATACACAGCGCTGCGTGACAAGCGTAACGGGAAGCCAGAGACTCAAATGGACGCTCATGAAGGGAGGGAGGGGGTACTGAGGACTCCCGCTATCCCACAGTCCACAGCAGTCTCTGAAAATTATTTCCATTCTTGGCTGAGCTCCAAATGTCTGTAGGTTCAAACACAGTGTCTGGCGTGGTTCAGGGAACAGCTCCTCAGTTTATTCCCCCCCCCCCACCAAGTGAAAAAAAAGGGAAAGATTGCTGTGCTATGGCGTTTGCTCAATGCACTCTACGAAAAAGGCGCCAAAGGGTTGTCTGCTGCCTTCACAAAGGGAGGGGTGAGGCTGTACCCAGCACCACTCGGGGCAATGTTTTCTGCCCCATCAGGCACTGTGCTCTCAACACGGAAGTGGGAACTATGGGATAGCTGAGGAACAGCTACCCACAGTGCACCGCTCCTTAAATCGATGGTAGCCTTGGACCAGGGACGCAAGCAATCGATTTTGTGATTGCACTGTGGATGTGCAAACCCGATTTTATAACATCGGTTTTGTAATATCGGTTTAAACTACTTCGAATTAATCGTGCAGTGTAGACGTAGCCCGAGAGTGGGATATTTCCCAGGGAATGCCTTGCTGCTAAATGATGAACTAGCACTTGACTGAGCCCTCCAGGGTTAACATGTTGTTAATGTAGCCTCACACTCTTCAAGGCAGCACGAATGGAGGGAGGAGACACAATAGACGCGTCAGTGGCTGCAATCATTTCCTGCGGAAACTGAATGTGATGATGAACCCACACTATCCCACTGGAGCGCACCACTCCCTCCATTTTTCAAAGTGCTGGTGGTGCATGTGTTTGTGATACAGACACTCACACTGTGTGTGTGTGTGTGTGTGTGTGTCTGTCTCTCACTCTCACACACACACGCACAGACACACACACACACACACACACACACTCCGTTTGTATATGTGTAAGAGAGATTCACATTGCCCCTTTAAGTATGCTGACCCCACTCTAAGTACACTGCCTTTTTAAGTAGATCAGCAAGTTGAGACAGCAGCTGCAGCCAGCAAGCTCCCTCCCTCCTGAGCCCTGTTGTGTCTCCACCCTGCTCTGTGGAGATAGGGTGTCCCCCTCCCCTGGCTCCTGCCCCCCGACATTAGCACCCCTCTTCTCCCCACCTCTGCACAGCAAGCAGGAGGCTCCCAGGAACAGCTCCAAGGCAGAGGGCAGGAGCAGCACATGGCAGTGGAGGGAGGGACAGCTGAACTGCCCTGCAGTTGCTAGCCTGCTGGGCAGCTGCTGCACAGGGAAGTTAAGGAAGTGGGGAGCTGATGGGAGGGCTGCCGGTCCACCATGTCTCCAAACCCTCTCCAGCTCACTCCAACAGGCTGCTCTTCCTGCAAGCAGTGGACAAAGCTGGCTGCTGCAAACAACATTATAAGGGAGCATTGCGCAACTTTAAACAAGCATGTTCCCTAATTGATCAGCGACGTAACAATGAAACAACTTTAACTGGGACAATGTTAAGTAGGGAGTTACTTTAATTCTCCATTACTCCCATCCCCACCCCTTTGGACAAGAGGAGGAAGCAGTTTCTCTCCG
The DNA here is from genome assembly GCF_003597395.2 of Chelonoidis abingdonii. NCBI lineage: Eukaryota > Metazoa > Chordata > Testudines > Testudinidae > Chelonoidis > Chelonoidis abingdonii. Next base: position 74,859,773 of record NC_133778.1, read on the forward strand.
GTGTAGAAAACCTATTGTCCCAAAGTGTTTTGCTTTGAATGTTGCAGTGTTGTAACCGCATTGATCCCTGGATATGAGCTACACCAGTGGGTGAGGTAATATCTTGTATTGAGCCAACTTTTTCATACGATCATTGAGTGCTGATCCTTCCCCATTGTCTCTGACCTGGCAAAGACATAACACAGCCCTGCTAACGCAAGTGGGATCCACATACATATAGACTGATTGTGACACAGTAATTTCATGACACAATTTCATAACATCATCCACAATTCAGAAGTAGTGCAGACACAACCCCAGTTCCGCACAAGGGATGTGGAGGGAGAGGAGGCCCTACCTCCACCTCCCTCCCCAACATACCAGTCAGAGTAGCTGCCCAGGCGTATTGGGGAATAAGATACTCTGTGAAATGGGATGAAGTAGTTCATTCCTTCTCCAGAGTGAGGGGCCAGCAGGTGAAGGATTGTGCTTCTCTGAGCCGCAGTTGGTTCTGAGTCTGCCCTGTTGTGGTGTAGCTACACTCTTATCATTACTTGAGGCAGATTTAAAGTTATGGTAATGATATTTAAACGAAACCAGCTTAAATGGGATTCTTAGCTGAGGCAGGAAATATAGCTGTGTTAAAAATGCATGATGCTGAATATTTGGAGGGATCAGTTCAGCTCTAATTAGACCTAAAGTATAACATCATGAAAACCACCTCTTTGTAGGCACAGTTCTCGGTGTTAGCAAAAAAGAGAGCATGTGAAATTCACTCTTGAGTAAAAGTCCTGTTCAGGGCCTACGAAAAACATAAATCTTATTTTTGAAAGCTTACACCAGGCTTATGTTGTTGTTAGTCCATGAGGTGTGATCCCTGCACAGGGGTGAATTTCACCAGAATGAAGAACATAGAGGCTGGGAGCTGCCCTTGGTTATATCTGTACTATTTGACTGACTTCCACAGAATTGTACATGTGCAACAGAGAGCAGAATTTAGCACAGAGAGTAAACTAAATTCCTATCCCAGGGCTGAGGAGCTTGTTCCACCAGTGCGCATAAACTGTACCATGGGGATTATTTACAAAGATAATATCTCTCCACAGGTTCTGCATCACGATTTCCTAAATCCTTTGGACCAGATCCAAAGCTGAGGTAAATATAGGTGTACACCCCAGCTGAGGCAAATAGATGTGGACTCCATTGTAATCCACAGAGCTATGCTTATTTATATTGACTGATCTGGCTCCTTATATTTAGGATCAAAACTATTTGTTCATAGAAAATAACTGAAGGTAAAGGTTGAGTTTATGATGGTGACCACTGAAACGATCTGTGAACAAAACCACAGGACTTCAGTTTCTAGTGCTTTCAAGAAACATGCATTTGTGTAACAATTTCTCCCTGCTTTGGATAAATTCCTGCAATATAAAGGATTACATAGAATTCTATCTATCACACTATAGTTCATGTAAAAATAAGCATATACTATACATTTCAGAATAACTACAGGTACTCAGCGTAGCAAGGAACAGTGTCTCAATGTGCACACGCATTTAATAGCAGCCTGATTTAATATATTTTAATACAAAGAGGCATGCAACATATGGAAACAAAGTGTGACCCAGATCTACGTTAGCAGAAAGCTTGTAAAATTGTCAATGTGGTATTGTAATAGACAATAGTAAATTGAAGGCTGTTGAATAAATAGTGAAAGGCTGTTTTTAAAAAGACTTGCAGAACTGAAATGTTACAGAAAAAATCCCTGGATAAAATGGCTTTTTTTTTTTTTTTTTTTTTGTGATGGAGTTCAATGCAAATGTTAGATTGAGTGAAGGGGCTCAATCCAAATACTGCTAAAGCTATGTTGGATCTACTAAAATAGTCAATATAATTCTGATCCATATAATTCTGATAAATTTGATTTCTGGAACAGATTTAACAAATCGATTTTTTGTTTACCATAAACAAATAAATAGATGAAAAAGGCCTAATTGCTATAATAAGACTAGGCTTCTACAGATCCCCATAAACTCCCAGCCTGAGCTCGCAATGTAGATAATTGTAGCTTAGAAGAAATAGATATTTTTTTTGTCAAATGTGATTTGTTTTATGGCAGGTGGTTTGATCTGGGCATTAAAGTAAGGCTGTGCAGCAGGGAAGCACTTACTTTCAGCAGGAAGTCCAAGAGTTTGCAGCACAATATAAAGCCCGCTGAGCTGCTTGCAAGATGCTCAAGACAGAGGGCAAGCATTTGTGTTACTTTATATTAATAAAACACTGAAATAAGTACAGACATCCTAAGCAGCTCCACATAAAAAAAAGAAAACAAAACAAAAAAAACCACACTGATTGCAGAACATTGGGGGTTTTTAAGTGCCATTTTCACAATTAATTTTTTACAATTTGTACATTTTGCTAGATTTGTTCTTTTCAGTTTATTTTTGGGACTCCAGCCTGAGAACCATATGATCTTACAGCCTGTTGTGTCTCTAGCATTATAATTTGTTGCCATGGAGAACAGGCGCCTGTATCAGGCACCTTTGGCACAGAGGACGATGAGAGACCCTTTTCCCCTAGCCCTTTCTGCTCGCCTCCAACTTGTGTTGAACGGTAGAGAGAGAATGCCGGAGCTGTGCAGAAACAAGCAGATTGGCATATACCCTTTCCTCCAACACGTGCACAGAACTCCCATCAAAGCCAATGGGAGCTGCGCAGGAGGACTAGGGGAAGAATATCCCTCTTAGTTGTGATGCTGTAAACTGCTAAGCCCAGGGAAAGTTCATTAATCATCTCATTCTTCTAATTTTAATATGGGAGACGTGGTGATCTCATGCATGTTTTATCACTTTAGAGAGCGCCCTCAAAGAATGTCTAAATAGACCGGGTCTAATAAATGCCACATTCAGTCTGGTTTATAATTACCTGGCACTCTTAATAAAAGAGATTCATCTAAACATGCCTGCAGCACGGTTCACAGTGGAGTTCTAAGCCCCTCTCCCCATATTTCATCCCCCACGTTGCAGAGCCTGCTGTACAGTCTGCTTTAATTTTCTTGTGCATAACTGCTGGCATCTGCTCCCTGGAGTGGATGTGTCACAAGAGAGGGGCAGACCAGATGGCAGAAGAGGAAGTGCCACACTCCAAATGTGCCTATGAATTATATATTCCAATAGGCAGGAGGGGGGAGAATCCCCAGTGAATAATATGGGGAATAGAAATGTATATGCATAGCCTTTCTGGCAGTGCCTGGCAATCTGTCTTCAGGCCACTCACATATATAGCTGCTGCTTGCATTCAGGAAGAGAGAAAATATTTACCTTGGCAACCCCTGCACCACCTGATATATATTTGGGCTGCCTGGACCTTGGGTCCAGCCATGCAGGAGAAAGCAGGTGCAGTGAGCCTGCCTATTCCTTAACTGGAGCAGGTGAGTGGGGAGAGGCTGGGAAATGCTTCGGGTCTGCCCCAGTGTTGCTATTGCTAAAGGTCAGCAGCAAATTACTACCTGTCTGGAACATGGAGAAAGCTGTGCGGGAATTCCTTGTCTGAGGCGCGGTGCTTTCTGGGGCAGTTCCAAGGATGGTGTGCAGAGCAGCTGCTGATGTGTCAAGAAGTGGGAGTGTAGCAGCAAAGACCATTTTGGAAAGCAGAGTTCTGCATCACACGGGTCAGGACAGAGTGACAGGCTGGAGCTGCGGGACAGCTCTCGTGGCTACGTTTTTACAAATTGGTCAGCTATGCTGAAATCTTGAGGATGTCCCCCCCTCCAGAAGCAGTGCTGGGCTAGGAGGTTGCTGCTCCTTAGTGCTGTGTGGTGGCTTCTTTGTTGTGAGCTATCTTGTTGCTGCTTGCGTGCTTGTAAAGAGGAGACCAGCAGGCTGAGCGGAGCTGAATGCTGAGCGTGTAAGTGTGTGTGTAAGGAAGTAAGCCTGTATACACATGTAATAAAAGTAAGCAAGAGAGCAGATAAACATAAGCGTGCATATCTCAGTCAGAGGAATATATACGCGTCTTTTTCCATATACTCACCGGAGTGGGGGAAGATGCTCCTCTTTCAGAAAGATGGCTGAATTTGGTTATTAGCCACTGTCACCTTTTATGGGCTCAGCATCTTCCTGGGATGATCTTGGTAGCATTTTCTGCTTCTGATTGTGCAATGTGCTAATGCAGATGCAGCAGGGTTGTAATTGTTCTTCAAATGTATGGTCGTATTACTCTTGTCTTCGTGGCTGGAAATCCTCAGAACATCTTCAAAGTTAGTGTTTTGTTTGTATTTTTTTATTCAGTTCATTTTCTTAGATAATCTTTTAGTTCCATGAGCATTTAATAGGAGTTGAAATTGTTTCTGTTGGGACCAAATGAAAGTCTTTCAGCTCTTAAAATAGTCTTTATGAAATTTAAATGATTATTAAAGCATCTTTAAACTTAAATGGTCATCAAAGAAGATACAAGCTTTTCTTTTTACCATCTGTGGAGAGTTTCTTCTTGTCTTTCACGTTTGCTAAGGAATTGCTTAAGCATTGGCAGATAGGAAATTAATTCCCAATCAATATAAATATTGTTATACTCAAATTGCTTCTTTCATTAGTAACTGCTGACCACATCAAATGACCGTGCTATATTTGAACCTAAAACATCTTGCTGTTCGTATAACAATGGTATCAGGAAGTTATATGAATGGCTTGCTTTCAGATCCCAAATATTTGTGAATGAGCGTGTCAGTGGAAGCTTGTACCATCTTGACAACAACACCTGTACGAGTAAATATGAGTTTGAAAAAAAACCAAACCCAATACCTTCTGTAAAACATTTCTAACCATAAACACTCTCACTAAAGTGTGAAGAATGAAGATTGTACAGTGTGTATAAAGAAATCCATTCCAGTAAGGATATTTCTAGACTTTTTTGTGGGGGCTTAAAAGTGAAGGTTTTTCTTTTTCCTAAGAGTCCAATTTTTATGATTTAGTTTATAGCTTTGTTAACACATCTATAAGCATCAATCCTCTTTGAAATATCCTGAATGAAGAACATCTTTGTATTTTTACACAACCAGATCATGTCTATACCAAACTGGTGTATTATAGAAGAAGGCAGTGTCTTGTTCTTTGAGACGGCTCTTTTGCTGCTTGATTGACGTTTGATCAAATTATCTCTACTTTTACAACCTAGCTTTTGTAGAATACACCTCTACCCCAGGGCCAAAAAATCTTACCGCATTATAGGTGAAACTGCGTTATATCAAACTTGCTTTGATCCACTGGAGTGTGCAGCCCTGCCCGCCCGGCGTGCTGCTTTACCGCATTATATCCGAATTCGTGTGATATTGGGTTGCGTTATATCTGGGTAGAGGTGTATTTACAACTTGCAATTTAAGACTGCAATCAGGTATTCTATACAAGGTACAAGTCCCAGTAGCTAACTCTTATGTGCATCTTTCAAACCTTACTATGAAAGAAAATAGAAGAGAATGTTAAAACGGGGGCTATAAAGCATCCCAGAGTCTGTACAAATACACGTTGTGGTAAGAAATGCATTTTTATGACAAAGAAGTTGTAATCCTCTCTTTTTGAAGTGTGGTGACTGTCACTGGTTGACAGAAAGCAGAAATTGCCTAGGAATTTCCTTATTTAATGTGGACTTTTCATTTAATTAAATAAGCAACTGTAAACATGCGAGCTATTATATTTGCCAAGCATCCTATATATGAAAATAATAATTTTAAATTTCAGTAAAGTTGGGGCAAGTTTGTAATGAATTCAAATTTATAAGATTAAATGAGTTTTATTAATAACCATTTGGATGGCAATGTTGAACTCCTAAGCCACCTTTCTCTGATGTCTCCTAGGAGCTGGTGGTTGGTCCCCATCAGAATCTAATCCACAACAATGGCTTCAGATTGATCTGGGAGACAGAGCTGAGATTACAGCAGTCGCCACCCAAGGCAGATACGGAAGCTCTGACTGGATAACAAGCTACATTCTAATGTTCAGCGATACAGGACACAACTGGAAGCAGTACAGACAAGAAGACAGCATCTGGGTATGTCTAAGCTTTTTTTTTTTTCTGTCCAGATCAGTTGTTACAATTGAACTTGGCATGTTCCAGGCAGATTTGGCTCCTGATATTTAGCTTCAGACTAGTTTGGGGTTTGGACAAACAGTTTTTTCTTTATTTTAACAAGTTCCTACTTCGGAATAGATTTGGAAGCAGAATGGTTTAGCAGTGAAACCGGGGACGCCAACACACAATGAGTATTCTAATCCTCATTAGACCTCTGATTCTCTGTGTCACGTTGCATTATGGACTGAGGCCTAGATTGTGCTTCAGGCTACATGAACACTCAGGGAAGTGAGAATCTTCCTTATGCTTTTGTGCACGGTGGACTTTGCTGTTAGGTTATGTTGGGGTAAGTGGAGCTACCAACCTTCATAATCCCTGCCTAGAGCAGGTGGGCAGGCAGTGAGCAAAGTCTTGGCTATCTGCCCCTCTCCTGCTTGCTGGCCAGAGCAGCTGAGCCAGTGTGGGAATGGGTAGTAATATGTTCCCAGTATAGGAGGAGCCTGGTATGTCTGAGACAAAGTAACTTTAAGGGTTGCTCCTGAACAGCTGTATTTTAGGCACAGTCTTGTGCACATAGCAGTACATAAAGTCAGATTCAGCCTTCAGACTTGCTGTACCTCAAGCTAAATACTTGAATCTATCTGGTGCCCTTTTAAATGTTGGTGGATACTGTAATGAAATCAGTTTAGAGGCTATTAGCTGAATGAAGTAAAATCTCACCAGAAACACCAATACGAAGTAAAATATTGCCTGGAAAAGTAGAAAGGACTTTGCAAAAATCCTTTTTGTCATATATGAATATTTGTCTAAACTGTTATGTGGTTTTTCCTTTTCCTTACTATACCATTAATTCGTGGGATCAATGTCCTGCACAGTACTACAATGTGTGCTGATACTCAGTAAAATATATCCTGAAAATAAGGGATAAGATTAAGATGAGTGAACTTCAAAAGTTCAGATACACATCTCAGCTTCTTTGGAACATTTTGCTGAAGGAACCATCTTGTAAATTTCACAAGAGCAGGTTATTCCATGAGGTTTCCAGAACTTGGTGATTACAGATGAGCAGGGCTGCAGTAATAAGTGTTTTGTCTGTATTTCGCTTCCACTTCTGGATAAATCCCAGGAAATAAAGAAGCACGCACAATATTAAAAGAAAGGAAAAGGTTAATCAACCTGTCTCCCGTTCTCATTTGCACTGCTGTTTCACTGTGTGACTTGGAGAAAGTGTCTTATGCTCTCTGCACTTTCAGTTAGAAAATTTATAAACAAAAAATGGGCTTAAAATGCAAAATTTAGGCCTGATTCTCCTCTCACAATTACATAAATCAAGCAGATTCCATTCAAATCAATTAAACCACTCCTGTTAAAGTGGAGTGAATTAAGTGCAAGGACCATTTGTAAAATTCAGCTTTTGATCTAGGTGTGGACTTTGAACACTGAAAGATTTGGGTCCAGTGTTTGGACCTTCTGAAGTTTGTCCAAGAAGCCAAAATTATTCAATGTTTCCTGACTTCTTACTGCTGGTTCCGTATTTTATAAAGGGTTATTTTTCATATGTGTAAATTAATTTGCATTTCAAAAAATGATTTTTTTTTTCAAAACATGACTTGTTAGGATTGAACTTCCCTCCTTTTCAAAAACTTAAAACCAGTTTTTCCTTTAGTAAAGTTTTCTTCTAAAAGAGGAACTTAAAAGACAATTAGGGACAATTTACAGTAGCAAATCTTCATGCCCTAAGGATCTAATTTAGAGAGTTTCTGATCTGGCACTGAGTCTTGCGTACCACAGTAAGAATATGCCCAGCAGGCATTTAGCAGTAGATCAGGATTTATGAAGGAGCTGAACTCTCCCACTTACTAAATAATCAGGCGTGAAGGTGCTTCTAGGAAAACCTTGTGACACAACTTCCAAAGCCTCAGTAGGTCTGAAGACTTCCTATTTGAAGAATGTTATAAAGTTTTGTGGTGCAAACAATTTTAGAACAAATCTGAGATTATTTTTATAGCAATGGAAATGTGAAATAGAATTGGGTAAGATGAAGGAAATGGTCCTGGTATTTTCTTGCTGAATGGTAGCTTCCTAAACTCAAATGTTTGAGGTGACACCCAGCAATGCAAGATTAGGTCCCCAGACCCAGGTTATAAGGTGAAATTCAGGTTATGTTACAGCTTCACCAAACTGTATTGTTTGATCAAGAGCTACACAAAATACACGCAATAAAAATTGAAATGATATGAAACATATTTGGTTTGCCATTTCATTGGACTCAACATTCAGCCTTGCTTAATAGAATCATTAAGGTTCAAGAACTTTTACAGTTTCAGGTAGAAATAGTAAAATCCAGCAATATTTTTGCATGATTTTGATCCCGGATCAAGTGAAATTGGTGGTGGGGGTTGAGTTTCTTCTGGAGTGTTTCAGTTGTTTATACTGTAAACTCAAGGAGCATGAACCCTGCAGAAACTGAAACCCAAAAAAGGTTATGACAAATGCAGAAGACAGTCTGTTCTAATTTAGGCTCTGTTCTCAGTCTCTTATGGGCCTGGGTAAGCATAGAATCATAGGACTGGAAGGGGCCTGGAGAGATCTTCGGCCTTGGCTACACTTGCAAGTTGCTGCGCTGGTGATGGGGTTACAGCGCTGCAACTCACTCGCTGTCCACACTTACAAAGCCCAGCCAGCGCTGCAACTCCCTGGCTGCAGTGCTGGCTGTACTCCTGTTCGGCTTCGGGTGTAGCGAATCCAGCGCTGGTGATGCAGCGCTGCTCATCAGGTGTGGACAGTAACCAGCACTGTAATTGGCCTCCAGGGTATTAGGAGG